>NW_015112868.1:34091-55066 GCF_001443285.1 Poecilia latipinna | reverse complement strand
TTTTTTTTTTTTTTAGAGGATTGTCTCTAAAAGCAGGCTAATGAATTTTTAATAGTAACTGGCAGTATTTTTTTATGGCTGTCTGGTCATTTTCTCCTCACAGATCACTTGCAGAGTACAAACTGCACCTTACTGCTCCCTGTAACCAGAAGCTTTTAAAATATCATATGCAGTTTAAGAGAATTTTCTTGAATAATTTATCCTGAATAGGCAGTGATTTCTTAGAGCAAAATCTGTGTCAGAAAAAGTTTGCTCAGAGCTACTTTAACATTTATTATTACTGTTCCAGTTCATTCAAGCACTTGATTGGAGGTTTAGAGGATGTTTCTAATAAAGGCCACGAGGACGCCGATGCCAAAGCCAAGTAAGTCAAATTTTGTATGCAAAAATTAATTGAAATACTGATCATATATATAATTTATGTGGCATTCCTGTAAGCTTTTGGCTTTTGTTTGTTTTCACATTTAAGTTTAAGTTAATTACAGCACATCTTGGCTGCCAACACCATGCTATTTTCTAAAGATATGTGCCACAAGTGGACCTGTTTATAATTGTACCTTTAGCCAGTAGCAAGACGAGACTAGAATGTCAAACCACATATAGTGAAGCATTTACTTCTATTTCAGCGGACACTATTGTGCATTTATCTTCATTGTAAAGACAACAAAATAAAATATGCAAGCAGTCATGAAATGGTTTCTAGCTCTACTTAGCAAGAAGCCACTTTGTGTTTAGTGCGTCCTCACTGGTTCTATTGCCTTAATATACTATTTAAGACAAAACTTTGTGAATGTGTGCCGTTCTCATTTTTCAGGCTTTGAGAAATTAACTTTTTATTATTATTATTATTATATGCAAGTTTCAGTCCCATCTGGGCTTAAGACAGACTTAATAAAACAGAGCAATTTCAACATGTTTCTGCTTCGAGATTCTTAAGCGCATACATTTATATGAATTAACTCCAATAGGATGTTTTTTTTCTAATTCTACTCTACCTGTGTGGCATTATTCATGCAATTCAATTTTATTTATATAGCGCCAATTCACAAAAAAAGTTTTGTCTTGAGAAAGAAAATATGATTTCAATTCAACTATAGATATTTTCCAACTGATTCTAGTTATCAAACAGTTAATTATTCAAAGTAGCTTAAAGAGTGTCTATCAAAGGAAACACAGGGCATCGCATACAGCCATTGACTTGCAGCTTTTACTCCTCCTGGACGAGAACAGCAGCAGAAAATCGCTTTCTCATTAGTTCACCGCAGTGTTGGAGAAGAGAACTGCAGCAAGTGTGCCAAAACAAACGCTTAGCAAATTTTTCAAACCTCACTTTCCAGCACATCCAACCTGATCATGTGCAATAATTATTATCCCACAAGAAAAATGCTATGGAATGGGACGTGCATTAAATACAGGGACTATTTAATGTGCAATTTTATGTGTACTATTTTGGTGTTTGCATTCTCTGAGTGACATGCTTTTCCATTAGCACTTATGAAGGGAGCTCTTTGTTCAAATTTGTGTTTATGCTTTCTGCTGAGGTTCTGAAAGGCAAATGGAATATTATACAGTGCAGAAAACTAACAGTACAAACCTCCCTATTCACACCTTCCCTACAGAAAAAATGTAGTTCTGGCTACGTCATGCTGTGGGGAGACATTTTTTTCTTCATCAGGGACAGGGAGGAGGGCTAGAGTTAGCCTGTAGCTGAATAAACTAAATGACAATCCTAGAAATGA
This sequence comes from Poecilia latipinna, assembly GCF_001443285.1. NCBI lineage: Eukaryota > Metazoa > Chordata > Actinopteri > Cyprinodontiformes > Poeciliidae > Poecilia > Poecilia latipinna. Next base: position 53,327 of record NW_015112868.1, on the reverse strand, counting down.
AAACTCTTAAAGGCTACAACAGACTTGAGATGGGGGACAGAAGTTCACCTGTCACCAGACAAAACTTACGTTTGGGTCTAGACAACTGCTGGGAATGGGAGTCGTCCTTCGAAAGTTGGTAATATCTAGTCAGCCAATAGCAGTAAAAGGCAACAGTTACTGAGTCTAGATAAGGGCAATGAGAAAAGAGAATGGCTGTTGAGCGGGGTCCAGTGGATTAATTGCGGTGCTTAATACTGGCCAGGTACCCCAATGTCTCTGCCAGCCGAAGTGAGAATAACAAAAAACCCATCATGCACATTGCTGACCCCATTCTTTCGGTGCTTCCCTCTTCAGAGGAACACGTTTGATTCTATTCAAATCAACAACATACTATTCTTTGGCATGATTTGGATCATGATTCCTTTTCAGAACTTCACCCTAAAATAGAATCAATTGCTCCCGTGCCTCCCTGAGATCTGTCACATCAAAACGGGTTTTACCCTGATTAAGGCTGCTCTCCCTGCCCCGTGCTGTCTCGTGTCTTGCTGGCGCTCCCTCCCCGGCAGAGAACATTTGTGTCTTTGTGAAGATGCCTGACTCGAGGTCCCACGGTGACTGAAACTGCCTCTAATTGGTCACAGAGAATCGGCGCATTTCGGCAGTACTGTACAGCAACCTGCTGCCTCTGCTCTCTGAGGCTGACAAGTCTTTTCTTCAAAGACTACCTCCCTGCTATGTGCCGCCTGCTGATATTGTTTTTGATTGAACTCATTCTTCTGTTACGGGGAGAAGCTACGTGTTCACAAAATAAAGTAGATTGTTTTTAGCTTTTTACGCTGCTATTTCCACAAGCATAAAACCTGGTTTTATCTGAAGGCTAGGGTGAAACTGTGCATGCATCCCCATCATCTCTGCTGTTGACTGCCTTGTCAATGCAAGAAAAGAGACTGTAACATTTTTTCTATTCAGAAATTAAACCTTTAATTCTGAATTTTCTTAAACTGAAAAACAGCGGGTTGCAGCATCCGGCTGTTGAGCTGCTTTATTTAGAAAGTGATGGGGAAGCTGGTTTAAATAAATAGGAAGCTGGAGGGAAATATATACCGGCCCATCTTGAAGGAAGAACTATTCGAAGCTGCGAAAGGCTTGATAATGGACTTGTTCAGATTAAAACATTTTTATATGTTAGAAATGCCTGATCAACATCCAGCTCTAAATCCATCTGTGACATTCTTTTAGAGCTGTTGCTCTCCATCCAGACTAACTGAGCCTGGGCTGTTTTACATTAAAGAACAGGCAAAAACCTCTTGTATCTACTTCTCTAAGGCTGTTAGAGGAAGATGGCTCTACAAAGTATTGACTGAGGGAATATGTACGCAAGCCACACATCACAGATTTTTACTTTTTTAAAGCATTGTTGTAAAAGATGTGTTTCCTTCTACTTCTCACTTATTAACTACTTTGTGTTGCTTTATCATGCAAACTCCCCAAAAATATACAGAGGGTTGTTGATGTTGTAAAACGCACTCAGGTTCAAGTGGTAAAAATACTTTTGCGTTGTGTATATGACAGCATATGACTCAGCCCTGCCTCTGTCAGCTATTCAACCATTAAAGTTCAGTGAACAGTGTATCGTTTTAAGCAAAACTGGCATTTAAGCTTTAAGGTCAGAACTGCTTTCTTCTTGCTCTTTTTCCTGTTAGGCTGGTCCAAAAAGTACAAGAACAAAATAAATAAGGATAATAGTGGCACACACACACACACATTACACATCAAAATCCTCTCACCAACTCACCATGGGGATTACGTCATCTTTATGACCTCATCCGTTCAGTAATACAGATTATCGCCCACTAGGGTCCCACTTGACCTGTAATGAAACCCCAGTACAAAGGGTTTCAGTAATGGACTTTCCAGGTAACATTAATAAGTAACATGTTTTTGTTTCATGTAATGGACCTTTAAACTGTGACAGTAACCAGGATTGCTTGACAGGTCTTGATCCCACTGAGCTTTGTTTGTCTTTAATTTTATTTTTGGTTGTGGTGCTGTTCTAGCCCCACGGGGTTTGCTCACAAATGCAATTTCTGAAATTTGGCAGTACTGTATGTTTATTTAAGAGATATGTTGTCTTGGTTTTACACAACAAACGGTTCCTGTGTGATCGCATCTCCTTTTATGGAAAGCCTTTTAAGAATTTAATATATATGCAGAGTGGGAGACTAATGATTAATGAATAGTCTATTAATTTGGAAACAATGGAAATTAACTACACTTCACTCAAAAAGGCTACAATGGACAAATTTTGTTAAGAAGTGATTACGTTTAGTTATTTTAATGGATGAGCTTTGAGTTGCAGTTTCTTCGGGCTCTTGATCTGTGAATTCATAAGTAGAAGTGCTGCTATCTGCTGGACAAATAATGCTATTACCAGTAAATGCTTTGGATTTTCAAAAACCACACAGCTGGACAAGGGCCCTCGGTATATATCCAGATAACCCAGTTGGCTTGTCACAGTGACATAAGGTGGATCTAATGCATTGACCTAGATGGACGTGCTACGACGGCACAAATTCATACAAGAAAACTATGCATTATTTCCTTCCACTTAGCAGTTATGCTTTGTGTATTGCTCTCATAAAATCCTAATAAAATACAAAAATCTTTGGGATATTACATAGTAAAACATTTTTTAAAATTCAATGATATGAGTACTTTTTCAAAGGGCTGTAATTTAGTCCGTTATTTTCTTATCTTATAGATTAATCTTTTTTTTTTGGCTTGCAGTGTTATCTGGGACACCCTAGATGAGGGGAGCAGGGGGTAGAAGGCTCACATGGGAATGTCACACGATAGTAATAGTGCATACATAGACACAAATACAACGTGAGTCTCCTGGTAACCTGGTATGTTTTCTGAGAAACACCATGCTTAACTACCTGCCAACACGTGCTGCTACCGCAATGTACATTTGAAGTATCTGCTTTCAATAAAGTCACTCTTAAGTAAATGGTATTACTAATCTCTACAGCTCCTCAAACAAACCTGTCTGAGCAATCCAATCAAATCTTCCTAGTGGGTATTTTTTTAATCCTCATCAATCGCACAACTGTCAGGCTGTTTTTATGGTAAAAAAAAAAAAAAAAGATAAAAACCTGACACTGAGGTGATAGTCTGCTCTGAGTGACCCAGGAGGCCAGTCCTATGCTCACTGATCCAGAAACTGAGCTGATGAAACTCTGTCTGGATCAAGCCATAGCCTGAGAATACAGGGAGCGTTTGGGGGATAAGGCTCGGACACGTGGAAACAATCTCTGCTGCCAGCGCGTTCAGGTCATCAGTGGCATATTGTGATGTTCAGTGGCGGAGCCAAAGCATGTCTCCAGTGCTAAATGAGAAACGGGAGGCTTGTGCGACACATATTCCAGTTTGTTCTTTCCTGTAGAGAATGGGGACGGGCTGGGGACACTTAGTCTGTGTTCAAGCGGAGGTCGAAGCAATTTGCCAGAGGACTAAGCTCAAACACATCCTGTTCATGTGTTAGTATTTATCCACTCCACATCCTCAATAACATCCTTGATAGATTACTGTGATTCTAATCCTCTAAGATTTGCAAACAAATTAGCTCAGGGAGAAACGGATATTTTTTTTTCCTCAGGTTGTTGATAGTGGATTATATGTTCTTTCATCCTTCAACTTGTCTCTAATCCTTCTCCAATGTTTTCTTTCCTCCCCTTTTCTCTGCCGCAACAGGTACGAAGCAGAAAATGCATTTTTCTTCAATCTCAATCTGGCCGACTTCAACATCATAGACACCCTCGGGGTCGGGGGCTTCGGACGTGTTGAGCTGGTATGGAATAGCGTGTTGTAGTGTGAACACAAAGGACGGACATCCATACTAACACCAAGAATTGACCGTTTCTCAATTCTTTTGGCCACAGGTTCAGCTAAAGAGTGATGAGAACAAGACTTTTGCCATGAAGATCTTGAAGAAACGACACATTGTTGACACAAGACAGCAGGAGCACATTCGGTCTGAGAAGCTCATTATGCAAGAGGCTCACTCTGACTTTATTGTCAGGTATAACATGAGCAACCTTTTTAAGGCGATGCAGTTTATTTAAACAAAAATGCAGAAGTTTGATTTGCCATTGTTTACTTGGAGCTGGAAATGTATTTGTTTGAGTACAAAACTCCGTGGACCCCACTCGGCATGATGCTGCTACACATGTTCAGGTTTAGCAGTGCCTAGTTTAACCATTGTTGACTCCTCATAAAAGTGAGGGAGGGATTGTAAAGTTGCTTCAGTAGAGCTGATGATTCAGTACCCACTTCTTCTTTATACAATTTGACATCTTTAGTGTGTTTTAGTGGCACTGGAAAATGCAATATCTTGGGTAAATAAACAGCATTTCCTTCTTACAAATATTCTGTAGTAGCTAAGGACTTTTTTGGGCGTGTGCAAACTTTCTGTACTCTTCAACTCTAACATTCACATACTGCAGATAGGCGCCACTGCCACTCAGTTGACACAAGGGATACTACAGTGTTGCAGCAATGCCATTTTAATTGCAGTACTTATGCTTTGCAGATGTCTGTGATGATGAATCACTCACTCTGAAACGCTTTCTGATAAATTGAGCTAATAATCATTTGACCATTTGAGGGCCATCATGGATTATGTATGGAGTGTATTTTCACTTCAGAACATCCATAAAAAACTGTAATTTAAATTAACGTATGAAAATATGTCATTCTAGCGCAGTAGAACTGGATTGCTAATTGTAAATGGGATATTTCTGAATATTGTAGATATCGACTGTTGTATTATATTTTCCAGACTGTATAGAACATTCAAAGACAGCAAATACCTCTACATGTTGATGGAAGCATGTTTAGGCGGGGAACTGTGGACCATACTTCGGGACCGGTGAGAACCTTTTTACACCCCATCCAAGTAGTTTAGCTGGATCATACATGAACGCAGAATCGGTGGCAAAGTGCATTGTTTAGAAACCCTTAGTTGTTGTCTTTTTTAAAATTCTGCAACAGGGATTTTGTTTGCAAACCTTTTCTCGTTAGTGTCTGAGGAAAAACGGCATTGTCACTCATGTCGATCACCATTTAGCTTTGCTGTCCTGCTGTTTTCTTAGGGGTTCCTTTGAGGACTCAACCACCAGGTTTTACACAGCTTGTGTAGTGGAAGCTTTTGCTTATCTGCATTCCAAAGGAATCATCTACAGAGACCTGAAACCAGAGAATCTTATATTGGACCACAGGGGTTATGCCAAACTGGTAAGAAATCAATGTTTAATATCTGCCAACATTTGTCTTTTTTTAAGACAGGTATGTTATATAATCTGGAGAAATATCAAGTTTTTCCAAATAAATATTGAAGGAAATGTGGACCTTCTCTTAAAGTGGAAAATGACCACAAAATTGAATAAGATGAAATGTGGATTTAATACATTTGTAAAATTTCCACCAGATTACTCTAATAAATATCTTCAAAAGATACTAATATTATACACAAAAAGCCCCATGTTGTTTTGTTTTAATGCTGTGAAAAGTAGCAGTGATACTGCTTTGGAATACCTGGCAATAAATATTATTTACTCTGATTAATTCTAGTTTCTGATCTGATAACTTTTTCATCTTCTCTTTAGGTGGACTTTGGCTTTGCCAAAAAAATTGGCTTCGGGAAGAAAACCTGGACCTTCTGCGGGACACCGGAGTACGTAGCACCGGAGATTATCCTGAACAAAGGCCATGACATTTCAGCCGACTATTGGTCTCTTGGAATCCTGATGTTTGAGCTCTTGACTGGCAGGTACATACAAGCCTGGTCATGTTTGTCTGTTTTGTTCATGCAGATATTTCTGCAGATTTTGTGAAGCTTTGTCCTGCTTAATGCCAATTTTAACTGACTTTGACATCTCTTTAAAAACTCTAGTTAACAAAAAATATGAACTATTACTTATTTATAATAGGAGTAGAGGCAATGACATGCCAAGTATGCAAGATGTAAATGCCTAGTTTATGCTATGTTCATTAATCAAAAATAAAATTGAACTTTTGGTTTTTTGGCTTGCTAATTATTGGTGAGAGCAAACTAAAAATCTGCTCATTCCAATCATCAGACGATTTTACATACTGTTCCCTGGGGTAATATACAGCAATGAAGTTGAATATTATTGGATATTAATTTATTTCACTAACAAAAATAAATAAAAAGTAAAAATTGAACACAGAGATTTTTTATGGGCCATTATTTCTGTTAGTTGTTAGGAGTTCACACTTACAGCTAATGAAAACAAATTTAAAATTAAACTATTACATCAGACCAATAAAGAAACCAATTTTGAAAATAGAAGTATGGGAAAATGAACTGTATGCTGGATATCTGCTTAAAGATTGTGATTTGATACCTTTAATCTGACGAGCCTATGCAAAGTTATGTTGGAAACTATTCATGTAAACACAAAAATGTAAATTTGGAGTAAATAAAAGAAAAACTGCTTATTTTGATGTACTTCTTCTTACGCAAAACTAATGCTGGCCTCTGTTATATAGTCCACCTTTCTCCGGCCCTGATCCAATGAAAACCTATAACATTATCCTGAGAGGCATCGATATGATTGAATTTCCAAAGAAAATCACCAAAAATGCTGCCAATCTAATCAAAAAGCTATGCAGGTAAGAGTTTGTGCCTCAAATGGTTTTTATTTGCCCTCGTTTGATTTTTTAGTTTAAATGCTTAGTCTTTACCTGTTTTCACTTTAGGGATAATCCTTGTGAAAGACTTGGAAACTTGAAAAACGGTGTCAAAGACATCCAAAAGCACAAGTGAGCAAACTTTCATAACGGACTTCCTTTTGCAGTTTCTGTCGTTCTCCTTTCTGATAGCTTCTTGCTGATTTTCTTCCAGATGGTTTGAGGGCTTTAATTGGGAAGGTTTGAAAAAGGGGACATTGACGCCTCCTATTATCCCTAATGTGAGTGCACACTGCTGACATTAATTCTCATTAAAGCATTTTCCTCAGTCCCTCGCTTGTCGTCTCACGCAGCCTCGTATAATCAAGATCTGCTGTATGTGTCATTGCTTTTATGTGAAATGCTTTTTGTTCTTCTGTCCCGATAAGGTCACATCAGCAGTCGACACAAGTAACTTCGACAGCTTCCCTGAGGACAACGAGGACCCGCCTCCCGACGACACCTCTGGCTGGGACGTCGACTTTTGAAGTTCACCTCTCTCCACTTAAAACCAAAAGAAACTCTTCTTTTGTAGGCTTTTAATGGCTTGGAAGCCAACTCGGACGACATAGTTGTTTGTAGAAAAAGAAACTGCATTAAAAATGAAAGAGAAGATATGGAAATGGAGATGGATGGCAAACCCTCTGGGTCACCGATATGCCTTTATTTCACTGTGGCTCTGGATAAAGCATTTATATTGGGACTGCTGTAGCACTTCCTCAGTGTTGTCTTATACTCAAGTTTATAGGTAAAGGAAGCACAGGGATACTCAGACATTTACACACACATACAAGTTAGGCTGATACTGGAGCCAGGTTTTCCCCTGCAACAGGGGAAGGTGTTTATTGGATGTATGAATGTGTGATAACTTAACTAGGTTTGAATTCTGCGGTTAACAGGAGGGCGAAAACAGCCAAAGTTGCTCAGAAACAGAGAAATGTATGTCAATTTTATTTACAAAGTCTGTCTCTGCAGATCTGTTCGCTGGACTTCGGGATGTTGCTGCAGCTGCTGCCTGGTTCGTGACTCGCAGCTACTCGCAACAATCTATTATACTTTCCACAGATGTACACACTATGGTTTCCAGTTATCAAGTGCTCAAGACTAACCTGAATGTCAACTATTCTCTCCCTATTTAGCATACCTACATAACATTAAGCTATGTGTGGCACATAGTGTTTGAATATACCAGTTACATTGTCATACATGGACATAAACAAAACGCTTGGTACACTTCCTATGAGTTTTATCTACCTTGAAAAGCACAAACGCTGTGCATTCAGTGGAAAGAGTCACGACTCTTTAAGTGCCCTGCTTAAAGCTTAATGAATCAAACACATCTGCACATATGACAGCTCGGCTAGCATCTCCATGAAGCAGTGTGTCATTATGCACTTAAGACCATTAACTGAACGGTTATAAGTCTGTTTTAAACCTTAGTACGAGTCGAATTCTTTGTCGTCGTTTTATTGTGTTTCACGGTTACATTCTGCTTTTTGTTTTTAAATCCATTGAAATCCTTACCGCCGCTCTCCGAACCCCGATGTTCCCCGTTTGCTCTTGTACAGCTCTGAAATAACTGTGAACCTGGTTTCAGTGTCTTTGGTGCTGTTGGTGAATTATGATCAGCAATGTTGAGATGACAGTACTGTTTATGGTTTTGTACTGTGATTCTTTCTCCCTCTTTTTTTTTTTGTGCCAGATTACTTTGTGATGTAATTGATGTCATGCTTTAGAGAAATGGAGACGTGTGTAAGTTTTCAAACTTGAGTGAAGATCTTGACACCATGTTGCATTGTGCTAAATGTAATTTTAACTAAAATGAGTCAAATTTGACAATCTCTCCTTACCCAGATTCAACCATCTCGCCAAACTAAATTTGACCAAACTTTCTCTTTCAGCCAGCTTCATAATGCCTTTAAGGACAATTCAACAGTAGAGAACCAGATACGTTTGTCAGCACTCCTGACAAAGATGTGTAAATGCCTTAAAATAAATTATTCTTTAATTAAAGTTTTTAAAAAATTACAAAAGAATAAACTTTTAATTTGACTTCATTTAGTCAGTATAAAAAAACATTAAGAGTTAGTTGTTTTTAGTACAACTGTTTGCACTCCAGCTACTATTTCATTATACAAACCGCTTCATCCATTGAGACAATAGTTGGACTTCTCTAATAACATTTCCCAAGGCTACAGTTTCCCCTTTGCACAATATATCTTGATTGTTTAGAGTTCTGGATCCTCTCCTATGCCTTCTTCTCTTCAGCTCATCCCAAATTTTTTCTATAAAGTTCAGGTTTGGAGGTTGCGTTAGCAATGGAAGATGGTACATTTTGTCTGGGAATTATCTCGGTTGTGGTTGCCACATGCTCTGGCTCCTAAAATATACAAAGAAAATCTGTTTCTATTTTCCTGCAGAGTCCACCAGATGTTTATTTAAGATATTATGGAATTTCAATGAGTTGGTAATGCCATGCTCTCTAAAAATCAAACAGGTCCACAGCTTAACATACCTGCCACCATACTTTACGGTGGGTCTGACGTGTTTTTCTTCATATTCATTTCTTGTTTCACACTAAAACCATTCAAAATGTTTGTTCATGTAATACTGAATCTCGATGTCCAAGAAAATATTACCTAAGGTCCCAAATATGGGGCTCTTTGTAGCAATTCACTAACAGGAGAACTTGACTTTTTTCACCTGCCTGCTTACTATTTATTGTGGTAATATAGACCAGGGACACTCACATTCTCTACTTGGTTTGTGTACTATATTTTTTTCACATAAAACGTTACGGTTTATGAATTAGAAGGTTGTATATCTCACAATCAACTTTAAAAAATACAAGTATGAGTTTTTTTTTTTTTAAGTTATAGTTATCTTTTCTTTTAAAAGACGTTTAGTATTACCAACATCTGTGCCTCCTGTAATTTTTTTCAAAAGCAAGTACTTCCTAACATGGACTTCCCACCGATGAAATTAAAAGTTGAATTTTTTTTGTAATTTTCATATTGTAAAATGATGCTACTGTAAAAGCAAATACGTATATATTATGGCTTTTTACACATCTTTTTCAAACATGTGAACAAACCTATTCATATTTGTTTTGGAAACACTCATTTCATTAAGACTCAGCAGTCACAATCCCCCATTGGTCACCCAACAAGTTTCACCTCTCTACACTAAGAAAACAACTGAATTTAAAGTCAAACAGATTGTAAGTGCCTTACGTCAATGGCATATAGAATAAACATCACATGACCTTTGCAATGCTGCATGAACACATATACACCTCAGAAACATATGTCCTCTTTAGACTGCTATGTTTCACCCTTTGTTATAAAAAAACAACGCTTAGCACCCAAGGAGAGAATACAATTGTTTTAAGGCTTACAGTTGATAAATGAAATACATTTCCTGTTTATGATATTTAATTTATTTTATGAAGACACTAATTAAAAAAACAATACCTGACTTGGCTGCAATGACATGCTTTTCTCTTTTTATCTTCTGTGATCTTCTGTGATCTGAAGAAATCAACCACTTATGGCCTGATATGAAACACCAGTGAGCATTAATCGTAATCCAGAAGGTCCACCCATCACCTGTTACAGCCATGAAATCTTAACAATCAGAGAGGGCAAGAATGATTTGCAGTTTTCAATGAATAACACAATTTCAACCTGTAGTTTGTTGTTTATTAGAACTGAAATATCTGTCTTTCCTAATAAAAAGTCAAGGTCATTTAAATCATTATTTCTTGGGTGATGAAAAAAGAGTGGGAATGTGTATATAAAGATTTTATGTATGCTTTTGTTTATGTTTATCACAAAGCCTTATGTGTCTCACCTCTCTCCAATCCCGAGGAGTTTTATTTTTGTTCTCAAATGCCTTCTATCAGCCCTGTGTTATTTTTTGCTGTTGTTTACTTTTGCAGAGTGCCACGTGTCAGATTTTTTAAAAAAAAATATATATAGAGAGTAAAAAAAACAAACAAAAAAAAAAAACAATGCTTTTGAGTCATGCTTGTCTGTTGTAGTTTTTGTCTTAACTGATTAGGGATAAGAACAAGACAGAAGTGGATACAAGTGCTTAATATCATCATGAAACCTTTTAGTTGGTGGGGTTTAATTCAAAGCCAACATTTTGTTCTTAAAGTTGATACCTTAGAAGCAGGAAAAATTAACAGGGGACAAGGGAGATTGAAAGAAAGAAATCAAAATCAGGGCATTAACACTTTGTGGTGTATGGGACTTCATAGTTACAGATCCCTCCTCACAACTTAAATTTACTGTGATCATTTAGTTTTATTTCCTTGATGCAGTGTTGTGCTTTTCTGCTTTTTAGAATTAATTCATTCCAAGACATGTGGTCATTTGTTTAAAACATATGGTACTATATAAAAACATTCTGGCTGAGTGGATGATTGAAAAGAGTAAACAAAACTCTATCAGTCAGGTGATCATAATGTCATGCCTAGTCTTGCTTTGTAGTTTGCCGAAGCTGCCACATGAGGGAGCGGCTGGCCAGAAAAAAAAAAAAAAATCCTTTAGGTAAAGAGCCAGGGTCTTCTGCGAACTGTAATAATCAGTCCTGGAGTTAATGACATGCAGTTTAGAGGTAAGTGGAAATGATTCAGCTCGATGTTTTTCGCACAACAGAAATCCGTTTAGAGGTGGGGGGCGAGAGGTGGGTCAGGGAATTGGCTTCGGTCATAACAACAGGGTGACACTTATAGGAGATCAAAGGGGATCTACTGCATCAAAGGACCTCCATCTTACCTGCTCTGACATTTAGTAAGGTGGAGATAAAAGCGCCACTTCAAAAGATATGCACCAATTCAGACGCGCAAAGTACTGCGTGTTTGTCAGATGTCCAAGGACGACCATGCGTGCTCACACAAACGCATGCACGCACAGGCAGTCCGATTGGTTCGCTCACACATATTTTTATCGAAATTGACCAGCAGATGACGTTCAAGAGCACATCTATCTATCTATCTATCTATCTATCTATCTATCTATCTATCCATCTATCTATCTATCTATCTATCCATCCATTGTATATTGTTGAATACAAATCCTCTCTTCATTGACATCTGTCGCGATGCTGGAGCCCAACAGGGGCAGATCAGAGTCGCCTTTAATCTCAAAGTGCCAGTCACTCCTTGAAGGCCTCCCCTACGGAAGTCCGTTAATTCGGCAAACTATTCACACCCCATAATGCCCCGCATATCCTAAACACATTGATGTCCGCCGCTGGTGTAATCAAGCACACTTTGGTGGATAATTGTCACCTTTTGGCAAATCAGAAGGATCAAATGAAGTGGTTAATCGACCAAAGAAACTTCAATCACTTTGGTCCTGAAAGTGCCAAAGGGTACTTTAGAGTCATCTTGGATGTCAAAGAGGCTGGAAGAATCAAATGAGCCAGTATGTTTGGACCGTCATAAAGATTGCTCATGGCTGCTGTTGAAATGATAGATGGAAGGTTTTTTTCGTTGTTAGTTTTACATTTTTATGTTAAGAAAATGCTTACGATTTTACCAACTGAAAGGTGATTTATTTTTTATAATCTCAACAAACGCTATAAAAGTATAGAAAATTTAAAGGTGCAAAAAATGGGATACTTTAACTGCAAAGAGGCCAAAACTTAAAAAAAAAATGTTGTTCAGTTTGTGTATTTAAAAGACAAATAGATCAGATATCCAATAGTGATTTTGTTGTTGACTCTAAAGTCTGATAATTTCGTGTGGAATCTAGGGGTGTTGCTGAATGTCCCCTGCGCGCCGCTGATGGGTATTCAGACAGACTCTGCGGGTCATTATCTTTCCACAAACACCGCGAAATGTAGTCCTGTGCAAAGGATGGCTATTTCCGTACAGTGGGGCTCTGTTTGAAATTCCTCCCCCTCCGCCTTTGTTGTGCACAGCGAGGGGCGGGAAGACAAACAGGTCTACATGTATAAAGAGATCACCCCAGGACTTTTTTGAGTCAGGAGGCATCCGAGCATCGTGCCGAAACTGTCTGGGAAACTTTGGGATACCCACGCCGTTTGGACTTTGTCACTTTTTACTACTCAGCATAACATAAGGGATATCTTTTTTTTTTGTTTTCGTTCTTTCTCTATGTTTGTTAAAGAATTGAAGAGAAGTATCATGCAGATGCCCCTTGCGCACCATATTTTGGCTGTGCAGCTCTTTCTGTTTGGATACTGCGGAGACGTTTACGCGGGAGCAGTCCTGATGAATTCCAACGCGATTAAAACCTTACCCGCTGCGGGGAAAGGTGCAGACACCGTCAGTCCAAGTCCGCGCACCTCACCGCCTGGTGGCATGGGACACAAATTACCCTCTGACACCTTGCAGGTAAACTAACTCTAGTATGAGTAACAGTCAAAACCATGCGTAAAAACATGCTCGGCTTTTTTAATTAACTTTTTATTTATTTATATTTTTTATGCTGCAGCAGTCAGGTGCTTGCACAGATGACGAAGACTGCGGAGGTGATGAGTTCTGCAACGACGCCCGGGGTGTTTGTCTGCCGTGCCGTAAGTGCCGGAAGCGCTGTGTGAGGGACTCCATGTGTTGCGCAGGAAACCGCTGCATCAATGGTGAGCAGACGTCAGATATGTGATCATTTCTGTGAACCATCTGATTCACGTAGTTTTGAGTTTTCTCTGCGCTTACTTTATATGTTTATCATTCATACTTTCCATGTGTCACCTTCTGTCGCAAACAGTTCTTTAACACTCTCATTTGCTGTCCTCTTCAAGGTGTTTGTCAGATAAATGACATTCACAGCTCAGACTTATCTGTCACCCCTGGCTGGAATAAACACAACAACACCATGGAGCATCAAGGAAAGAGGACACCCACAGCCTCTGGCTTCCAACCGAACGCTGTCAAAGGTGTGTTACCTGTCAGACCAGCCTTGTGTCACAGAGTCAACAGGATGTTTTCAGAAGTGTTATATGTAACAAATGTCAATTCTGTCCCTGTCTCCAGGCCAGGAGGGTGATGCATGTCTGAGATCCACAGACTGCTCCGAGGGTCTGTGCTGTGCCAGGCACTTCTGGTCCCGCATCTGCAAGCCTGTGCTGACAGAGGGCCAGGTGTGCACACGCCACCGCAGGAAAGGCAATCATGGCTTGGAGCTGTTCCAGCGCTGCGACTGCGGCGAGGGCCTAGTGTGCCGGGCAGAGAAAGGAGAGCGGGACCACGGAGTCAGCCGAGACCACGGAGTCAGCCGAGACCACGGAGTCAGCCGAGACCACGGTGTCAGCCGAGACCACGGTGTCAGCAGGACTGCAGCCCGGAACTTACACACCTGTCAGAGACGCTGACACAACCGCACAGGCGCATAGACCCAGAGGGGCATAAAAAACTCACACACAACGACACACATCGATAAATCAGTGCAGACTCTGCAGACACTGACAAATCCTCCACTTCCAATCTTGTGTTTACCAAAAGATGCTGACACACACACTCATATGCACACACACACACGCACAAGACACCCTCCACCTGAGACATTCTTTCCTGCTAAATTTGCTGACACCAACACATCACCCGGAAGGATGGACATGAATCTTGGAAAAACGAGACACCCGCAGGGACACAAAATTGTGAGACCAGCGTCTCCGGTTCCCCGTCAACAGGTGAAGAATCTGAAATCAGGAAGTGACATTCCAGAAGGATTTGGGGAATCGATTCGTGTCGTCAGTGGCAGAGCTGCTTTTGTTTCTCTTTTATGGAACTTTGAGCCACTGTTATTGCAGTAAATTACTGTAGTGTAAATAATATCCTGTAGGTGGCACTTATTTGTCCCACTGAATTTTAAGTCAACACCAGTATTATAAAAAACATGGTGCTGCATGTTTTGTAAATATGTGATATATAAATATATTAAAATATATTGTTTTATATGAAACCATGTAAAGAAAATGTGAATATTTGTTTTATTATTAAATGTCTCATGATAACCTCATTCTTGCTGTCCATCATTTCATAAAACGTATTGCAGAAGAGATTTAGCCCCAAATTAATTAGGTTTAACTGTTGTCTCTGCAGGAAAGATGTGTTTACCAGTAAAATAGCAACTATATTGTGAAAAGTAAAAAATTTGTGAAATAAGAGGGGTTGGTTTAAGTACAGTGTCGAGCCCTAATGGCGTTCTTACTTCGAGCAAATCGAAATTAGTTGATGTTTAAGATCAAATTTGATCTCCAAAACTTTATGCTGCTTTATAATAATACGATTTTATGAGACTTCAAACTGTTCTGAGACTATAAATACTGATTAGACTGTCTTAAAGGGAATCCCACAGTCTGTCAGAGGGCGACCAAGACCAAAGTGCACTTAAGCTCTTTAGAAACAACTCCGGTCTTAGAAACATCACTGTGTTTTATCCAAATGACATTTTACTTACCTTAAATCGGTTGTCACTTTTGCCAGGGATTTAGACAGAAGCCTGTAATTATTTACACAGGAAATGGAGGAAGAAGGAAGTGCACCACCACCATTGATCCTTGCATGTAAAACACTTTCTGAAAACAAAACAACAGTGTTTTTAATCAGAGTAATTTCCTAACATTAAAGAAAAGCAGTGTATTAAGCAAACATATTATAGTAGGTTAAATTATTGTCAATTTGGTGATTATGCCTAACTCTTCTGACAGAGTCGAATGTGATCCTCAGTGTGTCATACAGGAGAATAATTGCTGGCACAGTTCTTCCTGTTTCCATTCGCCATATAAAGAAAAGATTATCTGAAAAGTTCCTAAAAAGGCATTTACATGATCCCTTTAAATGTTTGAACAAGACCTACTCCCCATTCATGAACATCTCCTTAAATCATCCAAGAATTAGTCACAGCAGGAGAATAAATTGTTCATTTTAACACGGCTGAATTGTAAGTGTGATTTGCGAAGGCTACATCACAGGGAGAGCACAGGACAGGATGTGGTCATATCAAATGTTAACACCAAAGTGGTAATAACAAAGTATGTGTGTTGCAGTGAGTGTTTGTAACCTAAACCTTTGGTGTTGGCTAGTTTCTAATTATGACTTATTTATATGTAGCAGAACAGATAGTTGCCTATCTGGTTTAAAGCCTCTAATTACTTCATCTTTCTCAATCTGCACCAGCATTCGTGAACTAAAGTGCAGAACAACACTTACATTTTTTGTGTGATGCAACCCCAAAAAGGATCTTGCCTCTCAATCTCTGTAATCTCTCGAGTTGCGCAGCACTGCCTGCTTCCTGACATGTTGTGCAATCTGTGTGCTCTAATATATAGGCTATAAAACCTCTCAAATTCACATGGGTGCCTGTAATTAGGCCTGTTTAGATTAGAAGATGGTGAGAAAATGACTGTACTTTTTGCTTGATTTTCTTGTCAGATCAAAGGAAACGTGAGACTCTGTTGATATCTGAGTGTGGCAGATGACCTCTTTATCTGTTTGGACTCATAGACACAGATGTTAAGTTTTGCAAACAAAACTAGAGCAGTATTACTCTGTTATTAAAGAGCTATAGACTATAAGAACTGGTCATTATTTCTGTACTCTCCACCAAATTTACATGCTAAAGATTTAATTCAGTAAGATTCTAGTTAAAGGCTGTACACAGTTCATATATTACCTGCAGTTAATAACTCTCTTGCTCCCATGTAGTATAAATCCAGATTAGAAGTGACCAGAATTTGCAGCTAACAACAACTCAGAGAGAGGCTAAGAATAAGTTTCTTTCATAAGTATAGTTTACACAGATTCCAAAGATTAATCACGTAGAAAATAGAAATAGGAGGAAGTCTGTCACCGATGATTTTCCTGTGTGAAAGATTTGCTGAGGGCAGGACTTGTAAAGCATTTATTCAGTGTATAGACCTGATTAAAAAAAGGATCAGGTGTAACACTACTCAATTAACTACTATATTATTTTTTCATGTCATACTTCTTTAATTTGTTGACAGTTTATCCAAAGTTTATCCGAAAATGCTTCTTATGATCCATTCTGAATCGGGATGTTTCACTCAGGAAGCTCATCAGTGGTGCACTAGTTCCTACCTGTATTTCCATTATAAACATCTGTTTCTAAGTAAATAACCATCCAATCTGTTTATAAGTAAATATTCAATGCAAAAATTTAAATATAGAGAAATTTGTGATATATTTTTTTTACATGGTATACAGAGTCTGGAGGCAGTGCACCACCAATGATCGTCCTGCTTGAAGCATACTTTAGGTTCCAGTTGGAGTACTGTAAGTGGAAAAATAAGGCAGTGTAAAAATCATTAAAATATTGTTTACCAAAACTCTGGTCACATTTTTAGTCTTTTAAACTGCTCCACTTTTAACGCAGCTGATGCTCAGTTTTTTACATGGGAATATCACTGGTGGCACACCACCTCCATGTTCTCTGTAAATAATCAACAAAGGCAATTGTCATGATGGTTTAAAGGTCAATGAAATGCTATTCACTTAAACTACTACGATGTTTTTAACACTGAAGTTGTTTTGAGGCAGTAGAAGAGGGCTTTGGTCTTCACATCTTTCAGAATACCTGTTAGTCTCTGTCTACAAGGCTAACACATATGTATTTATATCATCACAGTGATTTGAAGACAATAGTGATTGCATAAACTGCTATGATATATTTAGAACTGTTTTTTTTTTTAAGATGATCGGTCTTGGCTCTGATTAGTCTTGGGTCAACCGCCAACACAAACTGAACTAAATTTATAGTAAACGACAGCACAAAAAGAGTAAGAGACTAACTTCTCATAACCCTGGAACTGGATTAAAATATTTCAGTCTAATGCATGATAAATAATTGGAAAATAGTAGACTTTCTTACACTGTCATATAATGCTAAGAGCCATTCTATCTCCATAATGACTGCTCAGGATTAAAGTGTATGGGATCAGGCAGATTATGATTGAAGCTACCACCGATAATATTTACAATTAACTTTTCATGGAGCACTTTCACATTGTGGTATTGCTATTTTTACTCTTGTACACAAGTATGTTTTATTACTGTTGAGACACAACCATTTAAAAAATTTAATGTCCATTCTTCTGAGTAATTGAGAGTAATTGGAGCATTGTCAGCAGCACAATATACCACACGGAGGCCCAGCCAAGTCATGTGTGTGGTGGTCCTGGAATCTGTGTGCTTGTGAGCCTGTCATCATTACACCAGCCACAGACTCAGTCAGGCCACAGGCATGTGCCCCAACTGAAGGACGGCCAGACTGTTTTTATATATTTATAAGTGTGTTTGTGAGTGTGTGTACTTTATACACATAGCTATGGTACATTTCGTGGATTTTGGAAAAACAACAATGCACCACACACACACACAGAGCCATGTTGCTACATGCTGCTTTGCAGCAGTTTACACATTTCTAAACACAACTCCACGAGCTTATTGAGGTGTGAACGATTTAGGGAATAGCGCATTCACCCACACAGTGGCAGACGTCAACAGTTGTTGTTTTTATGCCAGAAGAATGAATCAGCTCGTCTACTGGCGTGCATTTTACCTCCTTCCATGCAATCATTTTGCATGTCAGAATATGTGATGGAGCACGAGAGTTCCCACATGCAACTCCAACAAGCGATCCACTTTCCCGAAGCTGTAAGTACCATGCCAAACTCAGGCACATTGCATATAGAAATCCAAATACGATAAGCTACCATTTGACCTTAATGTGATCTTACATCGCCATTGAATGAGTTAGAGAGTGAGTGCATAAGAGTGAGTGAGGGAATTGCACGTACTTAGGAGCAGCAGGTGTTTCTTCCTTGTGAGGTGGAGCAGGAGCTGAGCTACAACACTAGAGAGATGGGGGCGGGGGGAATTTATGCAGCTCATACTGACCTGAATAGCGAAGCATCCAGTTATTGATACTCTAAAACTATAACCATAGTTTACATCCCTGCTGGCATTTGCATAATCATTTACTCCGTTTTTTTTACTAATTTTGAAAGATATTTTTGCTGTTATTGCACACCTGTTTGCTGTTTGTCTCCACTGCACAGGCATACCATGATGTCCTTTTAGTGTTCAATACCCGTGTATTTTATAAGTATGTACTTATACATATAAGTATATATGCACTTATATATACACACAAATTCTTGTTCTTGTGTGACAACAGCATCAAGATAGGGCCACAACAAATTCTAGAATTGTTAGATATGTGTATGTTCTATTCTATTCTATTCTATTCTATTCTATTCTATTCTATTCTATTCTATTCTATTCTATTCTATTCTATTCTTTTTGGCAGCTCCCTGAAAAGAAGTAGCAATGATCCAGTGATTAAGGACAGGTGTGCTGCTGAATTCTGTTTGCCCTAGCCTGAATAATCTGCTCCATCCTGAGAAAAAAAGGAGAGAGAAAAAAAAAAAAAAAAAAAAAAAAAACCATGAAAATCTTTTTCTGTTTTAAATTTTTTTTTTTTTTTTGGGATTTACTTTAAGAAG
>NW_015112868.1:29412-30714 GCF_001443285.1 Poecilia latipinna | reverse complement strand
AATTTTGTTTTTCCCCCCCCAAAAAAATTTTCCCCCCCCGAAAAAAATAAAAGGGAAAAAAAAAAAAAAAAAAAAAAAAAAAACACCATGACATGCTTGTGCTGATTCAATTTTTTCTTATTTTTGTGAGATTGCATTAGAGATGAACTCCCAGCTAGGGAGAAGTGCATGCACCTCTACAAACCTAGTTGTGTACTTGACACATTAAGCTGTTTGTTGGGAGAATAAAGGAAGATGTGAGTTTAAACGTAGATGTAACAGAAGTTGATTGGTGAAAATAACTTTGAATGTATGGCAAACACTTGAAGACATGCCAGAAGAATGAGTCAACTTTATGTGCATTTCCCTATTACTACCAATAAGTAGCTGCATCAGATGTAAAAATAGCGCACATGCCAGCAAGTTCTATCCAGTTTTAAACCTTCTTATAATTTACATATTTGTGCGTATTGTATGTTATTACATCACCTTATAAGAATACATAAACTAAAACAAAGTGTACTTTGATCTGGATAGATGGGCATTCTGCGAGAATCTTATCGTGACAACACTTACTGGATTATAAAATCCAGGTATTTGTTTTTATTGCGGTTGTTAAATTGAACGTTCTATCTCCCTTCATGATCTTGGACTCACAATAAACCTGTTACTGTTATTGTTTTGCTGGTAATGGTGCCAACCATTACCAGCACATATGAATGAAACAAATTCATAAGCCAACCATCAGAGATCAAACGCCTAAAGAAACAAACCCAGAGTGCACAAGTGCAATGTGTTTTATTTTGCCAGATGAAAAAGATAGGAAGAGTGTTCTGATCAAAATCAAGCTCTTATGTAAACATTTTATTAGGAGGTGTCACACTTCTGGTTGCTGGCAAACACCATGTAATAGAAATGAAACACAATGCTTGCCATTCATCTTTGAGGTATAGCAATCACCTCGATTGAGCAACTCAGGCAATCTCCCTATCCTTGGGGAAATAATAATTAAACAAAGGACAATGTGTTCAGTGTGTGAATACAGGTGAAGAACAGGTTTGCTCCACTAATTTGGGGCCTGCGTGATATCAACACAACAGAGCAAACAAGGGTTTCACAGATCGAGGTGATGACGCGCTGCGCTTTCGTTGGGTGTCATATTACACTCCCGGTTCTTAGTCACTTCCTGCGTCTTTTTTTCTGTTTGCTGTTGCGCACTCCCCTATCTTTTTTTTTTTTTTTTTTTTTTTTTTTTTTTTTTCACCCTTTAACCCATCACCAGCCCAAAAACCGCTCCCCCCCCTGGGGGGAGAAACACAACAA
>NW_015112868.1:7775-26016 GCF_001443285.1 Poecilia latipinna | reverse complement strand
TTTTTTTTTTGTCTTTGTGTACATCCTTAACCTACTCACAGGCCTAAGCACTGCTTCCGCTCGTGAGATGAGAACATCAACATCACTCATGTCAGTGTGCTGGGAAAAATGGAATCCAGATCTGCTGACCTTAATGCTGTAAAAATGTTGGATTTAGATCTGACATTCAACTTTAACTAAAAAAAAGAAAAAAAGAAAAAAAAAGATGAGTGAAAAAGATTAACAAACTTAGTTAAAGTTATATGGGTGGGTTCTAAATAACTTGATTCCAGAGTGGAACCACAAACACGTTTGACAAGTTTTGTTGTAGTATTCATTTGCACATTTGTTTTCACTTTTTGTCACACACAAATGCTTCAGATTATTAAACACATTTTAACATCACATCAACAGAAAAGTGAGAAAACAAAATAAAATACAGTTTTCAAATACTGATGCTCTTACCCACTTGTTATAACTTAGTATAAGTTATAATTTTCGGTAACACTTTATTTGAAGGGGGGTGAATAAGACTGTCATGACACTTTCATAAACATGACATGACACTGTCATGAGCATCAATAAGCCTTCATGAATATTTATGACTGTTGTCATAAAGTGTCATTTGGTAAATTATGACACTTTTAATACAAAGTTGACATTATTCAAAATGTCTTTGTTATGACAACTTGACATTAACCAAGAAATCATTATTGATATAAATTTGTTATAAAAGTATTACTGATTGCACTTTAAAAATTAGGTAAATTTGTGTTATTAAAGGTAAAGTTTAAACAGTAATGATTTCCTGGTTAATGTCAAGTTGTCATAACAAAGACATTTTGAATAATGTCAGCTTTGGAATAAAAGTGTCATAATTTCCGGAATTACGCTTTATGACAACAGTCATAAATATTCATGAAGGCTTATTCATGTTGATGACATGTGTTATGTCATGTTAATGAAAGTGTCATGACAGTCATATTCAACCCCCTTCGAATAAAGTGTTACCGAATTTTCACTTCATGTTTTCTTAAAAATACAAAGTTTGCAAAAGTCAACTGATGAAAAACAAGTAGTTTTTTTTAATTGATGACATCACAAGAGACACATTAATAAACACTATGACAGATTATATTTTTTTGCAAATCTCATCATAAATTCGGATTCCATTCCAGTCTGCCCCATTTCCCTTAACAAACTTTGTCTGTGTGATTAAAATAATTTAGGAGGTCCTATAAAGGACCACACTTTTTCATTTTCTAATATTCAAAGCTGCCTTAGTTTTGCTATAAATACACTAGTTCAATATTAATTTAGCTAGAGAAAGTTCTACAGTGTACAGGCTGAATAAAAAAAAGAAGCACATCTTTATACTTTAACAATTTTTGTGTCATCTGACACAAATACAAATGCAAATACTAATTACACGTTTCACAGGATGGCTTGGCAGCTGGTTGCTGGGGTAAAATTTTTAGGCTTCAAAAGTTAAATGCAAATTTACTCCTCCAGTTGTAAAACATAAATTCTACAAACGTTATTAGCATTTTTCAAAGGTCGGCAGATACATTTATCCATAGATTTATTAACTTTAACAAAAAGTTTCAGCAGTATTTTTTTTTATTTTATTTTTTTACTGCACCTACTTTTTACTTCTATTTGAGTAGTATTGTTATGAAGTATTACTATTTTTAATTGAGTAACATTTCAATCACTAAATGAAAAACAAGCTTTCTTTATCCAAAATATGACCAGATGCAGACACAAAGTGAGACTTCTTGTTTGCTCACAAGCTTTGTTGCTTTAATGCTATTTTCTGTCTGCTGATGTAAATGCTAAGTTCTGTTTTGGAGGGATGTGCTTGCTCATTATCTCCAGAAAGAAAACCTAGTGGTGGCAGGATTCGAGTATCATGCTGGCAACATGTACCACCTGTTGGCCTCAAATGGATTTAACTCATTATTATTCTATGTCCAATATAGTTTGCCCTTACACAGGTGTACAAGTCAGACCATTGATTTCATGAATAATATCCCAGCATGCAATGTCTGCAGGCAAGCAGGGGGCAAACAGATGCACCAGGGGATAAAAATGCCTACTCTTCATTATGGTTTGTCCAAAAGCTTGTTGGTGGCGGCATGAGGCTGAGACATGAGCCAGTGCCAGGGGCTGGCAAACATCCTAGCTTCTATGTAAAGTCTGCCTCAGCCACAGGCACATTGAGGAAAGATGTCTTACACATATAATTGCATATAATTTACTCATTATTTAAGTTTCGAAGAAGTTTAAAAAAATGCTTTCGCAAAGTGGGACAGTTGCTGAAACTCCGGTAGAGTGAGTTACAACTCAGTAAGGAATAAACTTACATTAAGTCGTGCAACATAGGACGATGGCAACTTTATGGAGTCACAGTCAATTAGCCAAGATGACTGACAGCAGGTTACCGCAAAACCAGTATTCTGTGAAAAATAACTTTCTAGCTCGAAGGAGAGACAATTTAAGCAGTGACTCGCAAACCCCAACATAAGTGCATGCCACCAGTAAGAATTGCTGGTGACCGTATCTAATTCAGAATGCATAGAGCAGACTGACTATTGCTTTTACAGGGCATAAGAAATGGATGTCTCTAAGCTTGTGAATGCAAATGGAAAAGCTGCATTTCTTAAACGTTTCTAGAACAAATATCTCCTTGGTCAATTCGACATTCTCACGACCACCATGGTGCTGGCAGAAATTCGAAACCTGAAAACGAAATGAAAAATGTTCCCTGCTTGACTGGTATCAGCGTTCGCTGTGATTATGAGTTTTATTTCCACTCAGAGGGTTAATTTTTCTTTCGATTTTGAATTTTGTATTCTTAGTAAAATTTCGAGAAGTTGGAATTTTGACTTGGAGTTATTACCAAACTCAAACCTCAGTTTTTCGTTCATCAGGGGATTTTTATCTTATAAATCATTCGCACCCACAGACCACTTTGGTGAACCTGTTGGTAGTATTTTGTACAACAAACAACTAGAAATGCAACCTACATCTAATGTAACTACCTGCAGGAGCTGCAGGAGCTACATTAGATACTCAGCTAACATCTGCTTGGTGGTCTCTGACTTTTCTACTTGAAATTCCAATTTCAGAAAATATTTTTGTGGTTCCAAAAGGAAATTCCAAAAATCCAACTTCCAGGTATCAAACTATAGCCCAAGTACTGCCAGTGGTAAATTGAATCATAACTCGAGAGCCATAGTGCTAAAGCTCCTAAAATGGGGAGTGAGTGTATTGGTTTGAGACAAAATATTTTCGGCAGAGAGCATCGGAAGCCCAAGTTGTTGTGTAATGGCAAAGGTTTACTCAATGGGTTATCAACTTCTCAGACAAAAGCACATTAATGGCCCCGGTAGTTCAACCATTGTCCCATTAGCAGTCATCAGACCTTAATCAGAGCTTTTTGCCACTCACCACCTCCTTTCATGCCATCTTGCTCCCCCAGTCTCTCTTGTCTTGGTCGACACCCAAACTCTTTAATGTTCCTGCTTGTTTTTTCTGCCCTTTCAAAAACACTGTCTTTAACCCCGCCAAAGATAAAGGCACAATCTTATTTGTGTGGAGACTTTACAAAGGTGGAGTCCTTAGAAATAGAATGATGTGGAGGAGGCAAACGCTTTGATCTCTGTAGGGGGCAAATGGATTGGATTGTCTTGCCCCTGCTGGTGGGGCTAAGCCGAGGACAGTTTGAGTCACAGGGGGTCATATCAAAGGTAGTTATCTTCGCTGGGCCTTCTCAGCAGCACATTAGTACGGTGTCTAAATGTTGATTTGTTGACACCAACATCTAAGCAGCCTAAAATGAGCTGACAAAAGAGGGAGGCCTTACAAATGTAAATGAGTAAAGTGGCCAAGTTCACTCTGGAAACACGGGGTGCTCTTATCTTCTCTCTGGCAGCGTTTACTGATAAACACGACCAAAGCACAAGATTTTAAAAGGTATTCCATGAATCAAAATGTCAAACAAATTACAACCTGACTTGCATCTGCCTTTTCTTCATGTGCAGCCTGGCCTTCTACTCACAGAATCAAATCTTAATAGGACAGCATGCTCATTGTCTGTGTTGTGGGTAAGAAAATGATTAGGAACACCCAATAGCCACAGCAAACAGCTACGCTGAGGTCGCTAACTGTGTGTGTGTTCCCCCCGCGTTGTGTGTGGGAAACACTCTCACAATCGAGTTTGGGGAAAAGTATAACTCATACATGCGCACACCCCAACGTTTCGTCTAGCTGCAGCCGGAGACAAAGAAGTTAGTTTATCATGCATGACAAGTCTGACCGTAATTTGGTACACTGTGGACACTGAGAGAGTTTGTTCATAGATGCCTCTGCTGTTACAAACCACATACTACACATAAGTTTGTTTAAGAGAGCCAATGCTGGTTTTTGTGTTATCCCATTTGCTGAACAAAAGAGCATTTCCTCAGTAAAGTAATATAAAGGAATTCTTTCATTGCAGCTACTGTAAAGGTTTAAGATACTCATGTTTGTCT
This sequence comes from Poecilia latipinna, assembly GCF_001443285.1. Lineage (NCBI taxonomy): Eukaryota > Metazoa > Chordata > Actinopteri > Cyprinodontiformes > Poeciliidae > Poecilia > Poecilia latipinna. The sequence goes on along the minus strand of NW_015112868.1, from coordinate 21,502 downwards.
CCAGCACTGTGAGCTTTCAAATAATTTGCTTATTATTATTATTCCATGCTTATTTGAATAAAAAAACAAACAGAGACATAAGCTGGTGTCACCACTTGTCATGCTCTGTTTGCTGGTAGCTGTGGGACTGCAAAAAGAAACATCTCTATTTTTAGGGGTTTTATGACCAGTAGCGCCCATCTCAAGCCACTCCATGTCATTAGAAACAGCTCTAGAGATGAACATTTTCTGCTGGCACTAAAATATAATTCTGGTCCTTGAGTCTATAAAGCCCTGAATCAAAGCCAAGTCTGAAAACTCCCTGCATCCTTGGTGTTATTTTTGAATTCCTACTGAGATTTAGGTTGACGTGATGATTGAAAGGGACTTGCTCTTTGCTTATCTCGTACATCAAATGTCCAACTCAGCACATGCACCGGGGGGGGGGGGGGGGGGTTGAAACAAACTAACAAACCTCAATCTCACCCCACTGTTACTGAAATGCACATTTTGACTTCTCTGACTTCCCCCAGCTCAGTCATTAACCATGTTCCAGTCTTTTACTTGGTAAATATTTGCTAGACAATAATTGTAATCCAAGTTTCTACTCCTTTACTATTTACTCTGAAGGCCTCTGTTGTATCATTTAACCTGACCGCATTCTGTAATTGTGTGATGTTGGCGAGGTTTTTCTTCTCAATCTCTCTAATTAGCATTCCTTCCTGATAAAACAATGATCACTCGAAGACGACTGAGGTAAGCTTGCAGGAAGTGATCTGAAGAGCTGATAGGTGCTCATGATTACCAAGCAAGTAATTCCAGTCCTCCATGCATAATGTTTTAATTCAACATCGACCCCCAATATCACCTCATTTTGTCCCATCTCTAATCTTAAGTTGTCTTCAAACTACCGCTTTGCCCTGTGGCTACAACTCTTATCAATTATTGATTATGTCTCTTAGATTAAAGGAGCTGCTTTCATTTCCACAAGAATGTGCCCTGCTCTTTGTGACCATATGGAAGCATTTGCCATACAGATGGGTAAATTTTCCTTCTGGACAAGGTTCCACTGGTCAGAAAGGGATGCATAGGGGCTTGTGAGGAGTTGCTCTGCAGACGTTGAATTGTTGCTAAATTTGAAGTCCAAGTGATTGGTAAAATTTTTGCTTTTCATGTAAATTTACAAGATATCACTGTGATAAGGCAGTGAAGCTCCAGTCATCTCAGGGATGTCAAATGGTTGCTTCATATTATTCAAAAACCTCCCAAGCCTCCCAGACATAATTCTATGTGCTGAGAAGCTGAATTGCCTGTAAGTGGGTTACACACAAATGACGGACATTTTGTCTTGGGGTAATTACTAATATGCCACTGTTGTTGCCCAGACTGCCCGTATCTGGTTTTTGGTTTAAATGTTTGGTTTACTCTCCCTGGGCTGTGTGGTTTGCAGCAGCTTAATCACGAAGCCACAAGCATTTCAGCCATTTTGATTGGAGCCAAACTGGGAAAGCTTTATATGTAACAGTTTTTTTTTCCTGTTTTTTTGCTGCTTCTTCATGATCATGCAGCTTTTTCTGCATTGTCAGCAGAAGAATGAGGCTGAAAATGTTCCAATTCAAACGAGAAAATGTGAGTACATTATTGTAAAACTTTATAATACCTATTAAAATTTAAATATATAAATAAGCATACTTACGTTTTTTTGTATGTAAAAATATGTAAAAATATTAGAGATTATAGCAGTTTGTTATATTTATCAAATAAACTAAAAAAATTCTTTATTTACTGTAAAGGGAGGTACACTTGAGTTTGTTGCTGTTTTAATTTTTAATTTAGTTTTTAGCCATATCTATATGCATGTATTTATATGTGCATTATGTACTATTTACAAAACACTTATTAAAACTAAAACAGACAAAAATAAACTGTGATGCTAATAGCTCTGTACTTTGCTGTACTTTGCTATTTTTGTTGCATAATGTCTTGTCTTTCTTGTCAGTAACAACAGCCGGAGCATCTGGAGACAGTTTCCGGGCACTTTCAAGGTTTAAAAAAGAAGATGAGTAAGTACTAAAAGCACGGTTTTAAGATTAAAGAGAATAAAGTGACGATAGATCTTCAAATGGAGATTAACGACCGCAAACTTCTGTAAGATAGCACAAATCACCAGTCTGTAGGCACATGGATGGCATTACACTTATCAGTCTGGGACAAACTTGTGAGAATCCAAGTGTCCTGATCACACATGATATTTTCCAGCACACAGGTGCTTCCAATGGATTTCTACAAAGATATCTTACAAGACAAATAACAACAAGGTCAGTAGATTAAAACAGAGAAAAGGGATCTTGGAAAGAGTGTGTTTTAAGATCAGACCTGTATGTGGATGAGTGTTATGGTTGGATTAATTTTTTTAAACTGAAAACACAGAGATGTGTTTGTACATTTGTTTATTTGATTGTGAACTGAATTTAGGATTATGAAAATAGATCGAGAATAGTGTCTTTCACTCCTGCAGTGAAATCGTGCACATGCTCCTTTTTTTTTTTTTTTTTTATTAGTATCTACACTAATTACAGTTAAGGCATTTTTGACAGAAAAAAATAAAACAATTAGCTTGACATATTTATAAAGAGACCAAGCTTTTGTTGGAACACCAAAGGGCTCAAGAACAGCAGTTTGATTTGGGTATTTACTTTTTCAGGCGTTTTTCGTCATTTTGGTGTGGCCAGTTAACTGGTTAATACCACACATGGTTTTATAGTAGGGGCATTAGGGCAGCGAGAACAAATACTAATGCCACTGGACAAATAGACAAGGTCAAAAGTACAATCTAAGCAAACATCCATGTGCTGTTCTGCTTAGAGCCACCTGTGATGAAACCAAAATTAACAGAATGGTTTACCAGACAGAAATACCTCCTGCTACTTGTGTGTAAGGCCAATCTATAACATGATGAAGTAACATTCTCCAGTGAAAACGGCTTCAAGCTGTTATCCATCATTTTTTCTTACATGGTACTTTCTCTTTTTACATCCCTCCTTTCCTCTGATCTGTCAAATGCATTTTGAGGAAGCTGAGCTTTAGAGGTCTGAGATGCCATTGTGAGGAATGTGTGTCCTTCCTGGCATTACAGCGTTCTTTATCAACTAACAAGATGGGTAGGAGAGGATCCGGGAGGGAGAGAAGAGGATGTTAAGATGTTAGAAACAGTTGAGAGAGGAGGGGAAAAAAAAAGAGAGCTCTTTGTGGCTGCTTATCTGACAGGAAATGAAGCAAACCAATAGCTTTGGCATTTGACAAAATAGCTTCCTTCAAAAGGCAGTCACAGGAAGAGGCATCCATTGACATGAGGCCACATATGTTTGAGGAGCTGATGGGTGAGGAGAGACAGAAAGAATGAATTTTGCGGGTGGAAAAAAAGATAACCAAAGGGTGTTTTAGAAGTTCCGTATTTTCTTAATTGCCCATGATAAGATGCAGCAATTAGACGGTAGTTGCGATGATTATCAACATACAGCAGTTTGACAGATGTTGGTGCACGGTCAGAACTTTTAATCACATCAGTCTTTCCAGTGCTGAGTGAGGACAACACTAACATGTTTGTGGATGCGACAGCATTATTGGTGATAAACCAATATAAAACCAGTGCACACTTGTGAAGTGGAGGGAAAATGGAACATGGACCTATCACATATATTTAGCACCCATATATCAATGCTTTCCAGAACCCTGTTTTGCTTCAGTCTGAATAAGGCTTTATCTTTTACCAGCTTTGCATATCTAGAAACTGAAATCTGTACCCAGTCTTATTTGTAAAACAGCTCAAGCTTTGTAAACATTCATTTCTAAATGGTGCCACAGATTTATATTAGACTCATGTCTGGGCAATTCATAACAAAAACATGATTTGATCAAATTCCACTTCAGCTCTAGCTGGTTGTTAAAGGGTCATTTTTATAACAGAAAAATTCTGCAGCTTGTAACCGACATTCTTCTGGGATTGCTCTATTGTGCTCCCCATCTTTCCTTTAACTGTGATCAACTTCCCTGGATCTTGAAATGAAAAGTAACCCAAATAGAATGATGGCTCAGTGGAAAGATGGTGTTAGGATTATTCACACATTTAGTTTTCCTCTTAACATAGTGCTTTGCATGAAGCTGGAAACATTTTTTAAAATTTATTCTACATGCCTTATGGCAATCTCTAATGGATTTCTTGTGGTTTTCTTTCAACAATTTAACAGTCTTTGCCACTTTTCCCACATAGCCAGATTTATAAAGTCACTGACTAATCATTGTCCTGGTGACAGAGTCTCCTGTCTAAGTTGTGGATCTCTGCAGTCCTGAGCAGTCATCATTAGATTGTGCACTTTTTCTCTGATCAATCATCTTGTTGTTCTGCCTGTAGATGGCTGAGTCTTTGTGGGTTTATAGATTTTTAGGACTCTTTCCGTTTTTGGATGATGGACTGAGCAGTGCTCCAATAAATGTTCAAAGTTAATTATATTGTTTGTTTGTTTTTTTACTTTTGCATAACTCAACCCCAGGCATCACCCCTGTGTTTTCATAACACCCCCCCCCACCCCTCTAATATTCCCTAACAAGCTTCTGAGGTCTAAGAAGAATATATGATGAGATTAATTTGCATACAGAGGCTGGAACACATTTCTGACACTTTTATAAATTTTTTTCTGTATATTTACTAATAAATAAATAGCTAAACCTATGTATCCCTTTACATCAACGTTAAAATTACAAGATACTTATGCGAAGTGGTCCGTCACATAAATATCAACAAAAAATACTGTAGTTTGTGTCTATAGCACAACATATTGTGAACTATTTCTTTGGGAATCACTTTTTGCAAAGCACTGCGTGAAGTTATTTTTACACCAGTGAACATGCATAAGGCTTCTAACACACAAATACACACATGTGCACGCACATTACAAGTTGGAAATTATTTTTGTTAATGGGATCCAAGAGGACATTGCTTTCCTCCTGTGGTGTAATTGAAGCTGCTCTATTAAAGGGCTGTCTTCCTCTCCTGCTGCTGAGACACAAAGTAATGCAAACCTCATCCCAGTTATTAACCCAGGAAGTCCCCACAGTGCATTGCAGTCTAATGAAAGAGGCCATAATGTATTTTTTTTTTATTTAGATGTTGCTCTTCTGACCTAGGTGAAGTTTATTCAGTGGTCCATGTCTGTCCCTGTGGATAGCTTATATTATAAATTACTTTCAAGTGGTTCCGTTAATATCCGTTTTTCCATTAAACAGAAAAAAAACTCTATTTAAATATTCACCTTTGTTCCCTTTATTAATTTATACTGTTTCTATAAAGGAGATAGTTTATAAACTTTTCTAAAGTGAAGAATTTGGGTGGTGCAGCCATTCCAGATTTTTTTTTCCCATAAACTCTCAAATTTACTCTGTACTGTGTGTATTCTGTGATCTGCGTGGATTCCACACACACTGGATGATTAAGATTTCATAGTCGAGCGAACTGATTGTACACATTTCTTGTGACAAGTTCCTTCGTTTCCCACAATCCAAATGGATGCTAGTATGATTGATGTGCTAGTTGTGCGCCTATACCCGTTTATCCTTCACCGAACAACTGTCAGCGCTGCACAAAGTGGCAGCCTGGATGATATGCATCCTTATCAGCTTGCTGTCGCATAAAAAAAAACGGTTCAATGTGAAAACGTTTTCCCACTGAGCATTTTACTATGCAACACTTGTTTAATTGAATAAAAAAAAAAACAACCTTTTTTAGGAAGTGAAATTAAATATATAGAACTAAAATAATGTTGCACAAAGGTGCACACTATTAAGCTAACACCTTTATTTGATTTGGCCTGTTGATGCTTCTTTCATTGTTTTCGGGTAAAAATCTTTAACCTGTCTTTATTTAACAAAATAAAATAAAATAAAATCTTCTCACATTGTTTTGGGGATTTAAAAAAAAATTCTAGCAAAATTTACTTGCAACTTGGGTCTGTTTGGGTCAGTTCTCCTCTTATACATCTGCAGACTCCAGTCTTCACCCCGTCTCACAGAAGCAGATTTTTTTGTGCTGACTCACCATGCTGACTGACCACAACTGGTGCAGACTGACACAGACTTTCCCTGACACAGAATCAAGTGCAGAATTAGACTGAAAACCATGCAGTGCGTCCCCAGCATAAGAAAATATCAGGGGGGGAAAAAAACAGAAGAACAGTTGAATACGACACACTGTATTGTTTTATTTTAATTAATACTCTCCCTGAATAATTTTCGTTTTTTCTAGATAAGAAAAGTTCTAAAATAATAATTTTTACATGATATGAAAATGCATCTTTAACAGGCAACAGCGGATATTTGGAATGCAATGGAATATTGTTAAGCAGGGTAAGTAAAGAATCTGACAGTGGAAGAGAAGAAGAGTTAATGCAGGTGTCTGCTGTACCTGTCACCGAACCAGAAGCGTTGCTGTTTGAACTCCACGAGAAAGATACACAGTGGATTTACTGCAGCGTGGATCAGCCATGTCATCTCAAAGACACACACCTATACTGTCTCATTATGTGGTTAGAAGAAAATTTGTGTAACAGGCAGTCCCCATTCAGTCCTTCAGCTTTTTCAATTCAAATCAATTATTCTTTCTTTTCTTTTTACATTTACTTCTTCTTCTTTTTACTTTTATTGTTCCCTTATCCAAAGTAAACCTTGTTTTAAATTAAAATCGTCAGTGGATTTCTGGCACTTTTAACCACACATGCTCACATATTCTCATTATTCAGACTTCTGTTTTTTCTTTTTTTTTTACTTTTGAACATAATCAGTAGTAATATTCTTTCTAGACACAATTTTGTTTTCTTTTTACAAATCAATAGCCTTTTGTTTTTGTTTGTTTTTCCTTCTAGGATAAATCCTGATTGGAACTGTGAATTTTTGATAAAATTTTGATTTTCTTTGCTATTTGTTGCCTGATCTATTTTGTAAAAAAAAAAAAAAAAAAATTTTTTTTTTTTTGTTTTTTTTTTTTTTTACCCTTTTTTTTTTTTTTTTTTTTTTTTTAGAGTGTGTCTCCAGGAGAATGCCTCCACTGTTGTGTATCCAAAGAAGAGATTAACTGCACTCAAAACACTCCAGATTTTCTCACACCAGGACAAAAAAGAAAAATCCTGCTCGCAGTCGTATCGTTTCCTTTGATGTAGGGCTTGAGCTCTGACGGACGCGCATGATCACTTACAGTCCGAATCAGGGGTGGTCCTTCACTGGTGTCAACGGCTCACGCTGCTTTTGTCACACCAATTCCGGCAGGCCAGGTTTTTCTGAAGCGATTGAACATTTACTGAATGCTTTAATTACAAGCAGATTCAGAAAAATTTATATTTGAATCATGCTGAGTGAAATTGTGGCTCCATCTGTGTTTGATAACGTCCATGAATGAAAACCATCTGAAGCGTTACACTTCAAACAGTTACATTAAATCCAGGGCACCTACTATGCTCTGACTGTGGAGTGAACAGTGAACTAATCATAAAGCAGACACATGGTTGGACGAAATGCAGTTTCATGTTGTGAACACATTCCAGCTTGACTTGCACTGTACACCGCAGAAGAAAAAAACCCCCACGATTAAAAAACACATGGATACTGCTATAAATAGAACATAAATACAGGACCTTATTCATACCCTTTTATTATTTTTCTTCCAATTTTTTTGTCATGTTTCACGAACAAACCTATATGTTTTTGTGGGGATATTATTTCATAGGCCAACACAAAGTAGTGCAGAAGTAAAGTAGAAAAGAAAGTTACCCATTTTTCAAAATTTACAACAATTCTGAAAATTTGACAAGTTTGTATTAATACATATTTTGTAGATCTTCCTTTCACTGTAACTACAGGAGGGCATGTTTTGAAGATTTCCCATGTGCTTTCTCTAGATCCAGTTCAACCAGACTGGATGCAGAGTGAACATCAATTTCTTGTCAATGCAAAAATTCTCAATTGGATTTGAATCCAGACTTTGACTGGAGACATGAATAGGCATTGATAGAGAGTATGCCACATCAACTACGGACGTAGTTATTTCCCTAGAAGAAGAACTCCGCCCCAGTTTCAACTCATCCATTCTCTAATCAGCTCAGTCTAGCTTGGGGTGGTGTGTTCAGGGTTATGCGTAAGTGTAAGTTATTCCCTAGCCTGATCGTTGCCTTCCTATGCAATTCTGGCCAATTCTAATCTCACTGCTCAGTCTGGGCTTTCTCCCATTGAAATGGATTTCAACCGCAGCAATCAGAGAACAGAAGGAGAAGCTGTGAACGATGATGTTGGATTTTCTGCGCTGTTTTAGAATTGCAGTCTGCCTGTAGTTTTATCAATGGCAGCGGAGGAAGTGAACGAAGCCGTTCAGTCTGCGTTAGCCACACTTCTTACAATTGAATCAACATTAACAGCCGCCTTGTTTCACTCGACATTTCTCTCTCTGCAGAGGGGGATGGTTTCCAGCAAGCTTCATAGTATTGAACTGGCGCACTGCATATGCCATGGGCAAATGTTGGCAATTGAGTAAAAATTAAAAGTTCAACAGAACCAAAGCAAATAGAACAGGGGTGTCAAACTCAGGATGCAGTTTTTAGATGTGCCGTAGGTACAAATCACCAAAATCAAACTGCTTAATTGCCTCCTTCTTGTGTAGATAAGTTCTCCAGAGTCCTGCTAACGTCCTAATTATTCTATTCAGGTGTGATGCAGCATCTAAAAGTTGCAGGACAGTGGCCCTCCAGGACTGGAGTTTGACACGTCTGGCCTAGAACAACGATCTGGTTTTTACCAGGCTAGTTGTTTCCGTCATCTAGTGTCTGGCACCTAAGCACAATGCTCTGACAAAAGCACATTCTTCCCTGTTTGCTCGATAAATCTTGATAGATTTGCAATATTTCAGATGATGCATCGCATAGTGCTTTATGCCATGAGTAAAGGTTGGGATGTTGTTCTATAACCAAACCGAGCTTTAAACGACTCCAAAACGTTATCCCTGACCCCTGTGCTGTGCTCCTTGATCTTCACGATGCTGCTTATTCACTAATGTTCTCTAACAAACCTCTGAGGCGTTCACAGACCAGCTGGATTAATACTGAGATTAAATTATGCACCGCAGGCCTCTACATGCTAACTCAGAGACATCTGGAGGTGATAAATTGCTTTGAAATTTGTCTAGATGTGTCAGTGCAAATAGGCCTGATGCAAATCTTCATATTTTTAGTAATAAAACAGAAAAAACAGACTATGTAGCTTTGTTTTTCCATATATTGAATTTGATGCAACAACAAAATGGGACAAGTTCATGAAGAATGAATACTTTTCCATTTCACTGCACATTATATTTGCTTCCTTGTCACAGAGAACTATACGACATTAAAAAGGGTTTCTTCTTGCATTCCAGTGATTAAAGGATTGCCACTTTAACAAAAGTTTTAATCAGTAATGAAGATAAAAAAAATCATTTGGCCAAAAGACGTGCTTCAATCTGAGTAAATAATATTTCCATGCTGACAACTCTCTTCTCAAGAATTTATGAAAATGTGTCAAAACAAGCTGCAAGAGGAAGCATGACTATAATTATATAGATGGTATAATTATGAATCAAGCACATATATGATTCATGGTATAATTATGAACCATTTCATGATATGCCACTAATGGTAACTGAAAGTATAGAGTTATTCAGCATGCAGACAGCTAATTACTGTGTAGGCCTTGTTAATTGGTTACGCTCTCTGTTGAGATTTGGAGCCCTATCAGGCTGGCAGATTTATGGAACAGAACATGTGCACAAAGCCGACATCTTAAAAAGGCACTTGTTTGGTTTATTTGAGCTGATTTGTTAAATTAACATAAAAAAAAAAAAAAAAACAAACAAACAAAAGTGGCACAAAGGGCTTAAACTGAGATTATCGTCGGCCGTAGTTGCGACTTTCAATTTCTGACAGCAGCTGAGAGTGACAAAAAATGACCACATGTCACCCTGAGACCTTCACACATAACACAAAAACAGCAGCCTCGCAGATACATCCAAGCAATTAGCTTTGTGGTAGTATAAAAGAGGGAAAAAGTGTCGGGATAACCAAAGCAGCTTGGTTCGGAATGGAAACAACTGCGGCTGGATGTTTGGTTCTCATGGAAGCCACATGACAAAGAGGTCATGAGAAAGACAGCAGGCTCGGCGCTGTGTGTGATCTTACCACACTAGTTCTTCACCGCGTCTTTGATGTTTTCCCGTCGTCGTCTTTTATCGAGGCTTTCTTGAAAGACCCCTCACTCTCGCTGTCAAGAAAATAGACACGCATTCCCCTTCGACCTCCATCCTGGCTACTTTCACATCTGTACAGAGGCTTGGCCACTGTTCCCCATTTCTTGCCTCACACAACTATTTTAACAAGAACAGAAATCATTTAGCGGACACTTTCCTGGAGCACAAAATGCCAAATGAAAGCTTTTGGGCTTCTATTGATTTGCATTCTCTGATCAAATGGGTACATCGTGGGCCAAGTTTAGTCAGCTCTTGGGAGAGGAAAAGGAGGTGGACGGGGATGATAGTGCGTGTGTGCGTGTGTGCGTGCGTGTGTGTGGGGTGCGCTCATGTGGGGCTGAAATGCGATATGAAGCCTGTGTCGCATTAGCCTTAACGGGTCGTGTGGCAGACGCACTGGCACCACAGCACAGAAAAGACGAATGGAGGAGAGCTCGAAGGAAGATGACTGAAGCAAATCTCCTGACAGACACCCTGACGCAGGAGGAGCATGAGAAGCATTTATCACCATCCCTCTGGAAGGTTTTCTGTGACAGAAACCGAAAATGATGCTTATCACTGCATCTCAGTCACCTTTGTACCCAACACACACACGCGCACACGTTCACGCACACCATCACACATCCCGTGTCAGTGTCTCATCCCAGAGGGTCATGGTCAAGCTGGCGCTCCTTCTCAACACTGTGTCATGTTGTCTCCTTCCTGCTCTGTAATTTCCTTCTTTTTTTTCTCTCTCTCTCCCCCTCCTCTTCTCTTTCCCAGAAAGTATGCGTCTCCCGTCGCTCTAGCAGTCAGTGTCAGCGAGTAAAAACAACCCCATTTCGGTGTCTGACTCCGTCACGGAGTCTTTACGGTGCCTTAAGGATTCCATGAATTCCTACTTTTCCTCCCCTCGACTGTGACGCCACCTGAGGGAATGCAACACAGATCCTACCAGACACTTCCTGTACACAAGCAGGAGTCATCTTCCCGCTGTTTCAGTTCAGGTGAAACACAGACACGAGGGCGACGCTGAAAAACAAAGCGGTGGACGCAAACGTGGACAAAACATTCTTGCTTTGCACATCCATGACTGAGAATGTACGGGAGAGTGGTAAAATTGGAATAGAGGCAGAAAAAGCAACAGAGGAGAGGAGACAGAGCCAGAGCAGGAATAGTGGAGGGAGTAATGACTATGTCTGCTCAGGACAGACGAGGCGACAGAGGGGGAAGCGTCTCCGATCGTCTCCTCGTGGCTCCTCTTTGGCGTCTGTGATCCTCGGACCCTTCACGCAATCTCTTTTATTACAAGGCTTCCCCTCTCCACACGGGCACCACTACAAAATGGAGCAATTACATTTAATTAGGCTGCAGAGGGTAGCTAGCCTGCCTCAGCCCAAAACCTCAGAGAGAAGCACAGACTTCAGGTAACACAACGGTCGGGGAGAACTTCAAAGAGATGCAAAATTACAGCGCCATTAGTGGAGCCACCACAGAACTGCTGTGAAGCCAGGGAATCATTTGACCTAGAGAGGCACATTCAAAGGAGTTAAAGTGAAAAGCAGAGCAGGAGAGACAAAAACACATCAACAACAAAGATGAAGGGGCTGACGGAGTGCTTTCCTAAACATTGTTTTTGTTGGATGGCAGGCTTGAATAACTAAGGAGTCATCCGTATGTCTATCAGTTATTCCATACCATGCCAGCAGGAAGGACGTCAAGTATTTAAAAACATACAGCCGAAAGGACAGCACAGCTTAACTCAGTTTTAACACCATGTAAAGACATTTTCTTATCCCCACAGAAAACAACATGATTTGGCAAAAAATGAGTTTGACGATGACAGCCTTGGTCTCAAACAAAAAGTAAAAATTGTAAAATGAGCAGTCAGACAATCTCCTCTTTGTGTCATTGGTGTCAGCTTAGTTAGGAGAACTGTCAAGTAAATTAACTCAGCAAGCTATTTTTTTCAATTAGCTAATTAGTTTAAGATTTTTTTTTTATTCATGCAATATATATTTCTTCCAGCACTGAACAGTTGGAGCAAAAGTACAAATTGTTTTGTATTTTAGTAATATCATTAACATTACTTGAGATACTTACATAACATTTATTTTGGTTATTTATGCTCAATTAAGATTAAGCCCCGAAATTTAAACCTACAAAATTATGCATTATGATGCTTTTAGTAATTCTGGATCTCACTGATGTTTATCTCACTTTGCCTTCAGTATGTCTTAGAAAAGGTAACTGAACCTTTTTCTCTGAATGAGCAACATCCTGCTATCATCCTCGATTGTTTTGTTTTTGTTTTTCATTTGTTGTTTATTTTGTTCTTTAAGTCTTGCCAAATTTAGTTTGTTGCTCATTATTGTTAACATGATGTCATCATATGAGTTTTTGTCTTCACGTTCAGTTTCACAATTCCTTATTTATTTTTTACTCTGTTGTCTCAGTATTTGGATTTAGTTCTAATAAATCATTATCGTTCTTTTCTCTTTTGGTTTTTAGCTTATTTGAGTCCGAGTTCAGCTCTTTTGTGTTAGTGATTCACTTCCACAGCCAGTGTGTTTGCTCCCTTTTACAGTTGATCAGCTGATTTCCTCACCTCCATTCAATCATCCTTCATTAATTTCTCAGTATCTAAGCTGACCAGTTTCCATTCCTCCTCTCTGCTTTCTTGGGTTGCTCACTATTACTGCATGTCCTCATCTCTGTGTGCACCTGTTGTACCAGCTGTAGATCCACACTACATCACAAACAAATTAGCAAAATTATTACTAATTAATAAATATAATAATGAGAGTGAGTAGTGATATACTAGTAAAGTACTTGTAGTATCTTTTCAATCTTAAAGAGGTGGACACTTCTTTAGTGTTTTCATCCAGCCAGGAAACTAGACAAGAAGTCTCATTTTGGTGTCTCTGGTATCACAACAACTATTTTCTCTGTCAATCAAGATTGTTGCACGCATGTTTATGTCCTCGGTCGATAATTATACCGCTTCATCTAAGTGGTATTATTATGGGCTGAACTAGATAAATGAGACAAACTGAGATATTGTGACATTTCAATGTGACAAGATCTTGTGCCGTGACAATTGGGTTTCACCAGTTTCCCATTTTTTTTTTTTTAAAGTTAATCCAAAGTTGGAAAAAAAAAAAAAAAGCACAAAGTTGACCATGTTGTTATTTACGAAACAAAGAGAAAGCCAAAATGGAAAGATTTGTGAAAAGCTAAGTACATAACTGAAAGTTACAATACAACAAATTGCATGTAATCTGTAACTTAAAGGTGCCTTAACATGACTGTATTTATATTTATTGTAAGTCAATCAAAAAAAAAAGTCATGGGATTGTTTTTTTTTTTTTTTTTTTTTTTTTTTAATGGAAAAATGTTTTTTTTGATTTAATATTTTTTGGCGCTTTTGGTTTTAGGTAAATTGAATCTAATTTTC
>NW_015112868.1:0-4773 GCF_001443285.1 Poecilia latipinna | reverse complement strand
AAAATATCTGTATTTATATTTTTTTTAAAATAAAAAAAAAAAAAAATCAAGGGATTTTTTTTTTTTTTTTTTTTTTTTTTTTAATGGCAAAATGTTGATTGTGCATTAAGAATTTATTGCGCATTTGGATCTACGTAAACTGGAGCTAATTTTCCATCTCATGTTGGCACAACACCTTAACAAGTCCCACAGCATGCGCTTTGATTTTCCACCAATATGAACGCCCCGAACATGCTGGGGTTGTAGACTTCTTTCATTCTTTCTTCATGGCTGCCACGCTCTGTCTCCCTGCCAGCGAAATGTTCTTTTGCATGCGTTCTTATGTGTATTTTACAGTTAACTGCATCTCCATAAAGAATTAAAGAATAAGTTCTTTTTTTGCCCCACCACAAATTAGTCTCATGCCGAGTCATGATTTACTGTCTCCGTTATAGTAATTATAAGCAGGTCTGTGCTTGAAGACGTTGACCAACTGCTGGAAACTTTGAAAGGCGGCCAGTAGGCCTGTTGTCGCCTGAGCCACTGTGGCTCATGGGATGCAAGGAGTCATACTTCACTAACAGCAACAGTTTTTGAAAACCTTCCGCGATACCTATTTGTTTGTTGTTATGTTGTTAACGGCGCAGTTATGCATCAAAGTAATGTTACCCATAAAATATAGAAATTAAATGATGGTTAAAACAAGTAACTGAGTGCTTCAACAGAACGTATTATAATCTGTGGAAAACATTCAGGCTTGTAAGCAGTAGAACGTTCAAATTAATAGGCCGGGAGACTTTTTACGACACACTACACCCCAATAAAACTCAAATGTATCAATAAACATATCCAGAGACCCACATGGTTATTAAATTTATCAAGTAAAACATCTTTTTATTATTTAAGTGATACATAAATACATTTTACACTCCATTAAAAATGGATTGGATTGAACCATACTCAAAAATATAAAACCCTGTTTTTATTGCGTGATGAGAAGAAAACGTTCATAGCGTGATTCTGAATGCAGCAAGTCCTTCTTCTTAGAAAGTTTGACTCCTTTTTTTTTTTTTTTTTTTTTACTTCCTGAGTGTCTGTGGCTGGATCTTCATGACAATACGATAAGACCAAAAGCATTCCAGTGTGCATCAGCTGCTATCTCTAACAAGGCCTGCCTCCACTTTAGACAACACTGCCTCTTTAAAGAGAACTTGAACTAAATTGCAGTGTCTGATGATGGGATCAAAGTGAGATACCAATCCAGATGCTATTTAGACTGAAGTTCTCTGGCATGTCTCCGGTTTTGCGCCTCAGACTGTTTGGATTTGCTTATTTATTTGGAAATAAAATCATATATCAAGTGGCAGATCTTGCAGGGATACTTTCGGTGGACAAGCCACTCCTTCTGCTGTCCAGAATGTGAAAAGAGACGTAATTATTTACATTTTTGGAACAACTATGTTTCTCCAGAAATGTTACAAGCCAAGACGGTGTTTTAAAGAATGTGGCGTCTATGTGAAATTTTACTGTTCCGTTATTTTCATGCTTGTTTCAACATAACATTGTGTTGATGTCAGAAAAGCAGAAATAGCTGGTGTTTTCACAAGAAGTATAAATATTTAACGAATCTCAAACTGGGTTTTACAAAGTGTATTTAGTGAATCAGTTTGGTTCCCTACTTCCATTTTCCTTTTTATATCTTGACATGCTAATAAACAATAGAAAACTTGCTTAGGATGGAATTATACTCAGTTGGAATTATAATGTGACCGTTTTTGCACGTGTGTTGCCCCAGAAATGTGACACCCTGAGTTAAGAGCCATATCACCGACATAAAAAACTGCCACTGCATGCATGCTCCAATCAGGAGAGGAGTGAATTTTGGTATCACCTTAATTTCATTATGGGGTATCAGAGCAAAAAGGGCAGAAAACAAATTTAAGTAGCACCCTTTCCATGGGTGGAAAAACTTAAATTTTATTCATTATGATTTAATTTGGTTATTTTGCTTCAGTTGGTAAGTCACACTACATCCCAATAAAGTACTTTGAAGTTTAACTTTAAGTGAAAAGTTCACAGAGAATTAAACCCATTTCCAGCCCTTAGTTTAAACCAGGCAGTGTGCAAAACTTATTTATAAACTAGCAAAGATGCTTCAGACTAAGAAATATTAAAGAAGTGGTAATTACTTTTGGATTTGGGTTTCAACAGTGTGTGTCCAGAGGGGCGATATCTCTCAAATGCTATGGTCGAATTGGCATAACTCTTCCAAAACAAAGACCTGAACTTGCACTTTTTTTGTGCAGAATCCATTATTTTACTTGGGATTGAAATTGCTAAAACGCCATGCCCAAAGGACAGGAAATGTGCAGATGTTGGCAAACTAGTCTGGCTTGTATAAGATAAGAGGACACTGGAGTGAAACAATGGTGGGAGCTATATCCCTGAGTGCTTACTTTAAATGCAGATATGAGGCATGTGGTGTCCAGCTGCGCTTAGCCTGAGGCAACCCAAAATATTACTCCAATAATGGTTTTCCTGAAGAGGAAGGTTGAACTAATATATTTGGTCGTATGAAGTGACATGGTTAATGTCTGAGATTAGTAAGAGCAATGCAGTGACTCAAAGAAAGCAAATACAAAGTGGATTTATCTCTAGTGATCAAAGTAAGAAAAGAAACTATGCAAGTCCTTGGGAGGAATACTTTCTATCTTATACTATCTTAAAAGTATGCAGGCTAACCTTTGTATAAAACAATAAACATATCATTTGTCACTTAGGTGAAACATTTAATCAAATTCAACGAGTCATGTGTCATATATCCCTCTGAATGATCATCCAAAAACTTACAATCCAGTTTCTTTCAAAGTTAAGCATGTCAGAATTTATTCTAGCAGCCTTCGTGGAGACATGAAAGGCTTCTGAGATATGGGGGCCATCATTTTCTTTAAACTGATGACATAAAGATATTTTCCATCAAAGAAAAAAAAAAAGAAAAACTAATTCAAACAGCATTTTACGTACAACAAATCACAACCCCTCTTCTCCCACTGTCATTTCTCATTTCTTATTATCACAGAGATAAAATAACCCGACTCCTGCTCTCCTTAGCAACGTTAACTGGTATGATGGGGCAAAACAAAAAACTAACGCGCTGTGCAATACGTCAATCACAGCTGAGACCACGATGCTTTCAGACCACATCATGTTGCTCCCGCAGAGAGTAACATTCACTCAAACCACTCGCTATAAAAGATTATTAACATAGACCCTCTGTGAAATTTTACATTTCAGGTCTGGTCATAAACACTCCTCTGGACTTTCAAATATAACACTTTTTTTCTGCAGATGTTCTCCTTCTCCATCCAAACAGCAAAGGAAGGAAAACACATTAGTTGGGACTTTAGGGTTGCTCAGTGAAGTAGATGGTAGAACTTTTGCCTCAAAAAAAAAAAAAAGAAAAGGAAAAATAGAACAATCAAACATACATTTAACTTCGCATTACATTAGAAGCTTGAAAATAAGACACTAACTTCAATAATAGCAGTACGATGTATGCACATATTCTACTATAGGACCTACAGAAGAACGGCCACTCCTTATTAACTGCAAAATAAGAAATGATAAACTCATCTAGGGTGGAAATAACAGTTTTGTATTTGGACGGGGAATGCATGTATAGCTCTTCCAGGCCAGGCTGCTGTGGGCAGTGGAGCACAAAACCCATTTCAAGAACTACTGCTGATAAGCACACACAGTGTCACATTAAAAATTCTGCAAGATTTAAACATGTTTCACTGCTGAACCTGACTTGTGTCAAAACACATCCGAGAGACACTGGGATAAAAGTAGATGGAAAGAAGCACCAATCAGATTTGGAGTGATACTCGATTAGAGGAGGATGAAGGAAATGAATAGAGTCACTGTCACTGATATACTGACTGTTCACTCAAGCATGAAACCGAAAATATTTTTGCAATTGTGATATTCTCACAGTGTGGGCCTAATTCAGGCTGAGAGGGAGAATGTTTACACAGCAGGAAAACGTCAAAATACATCAATTTTGAAGAAACAAGAAAAAAAAAAAAAAAAAGAACTGAAATGCAGGCAAAGCAGGTGAAATGTCCTGCCCAAGGAAACAACAACTGAGACAAACAGAGTGGGGATTTGAACCAGCAACCCTCCAGGTACAGGATGAACTCCTGCCACTGTCTCCACTGCCAACCCATTTACATTAATTATTTGGTAAATCACCACTTGACTCAGTTTCAGCCTTCTTTGGTATATGATTCTATCATCTCCCATTTCCCATCTTGCCCTGGCAATGCTCGCACATTTAGATTTTTATTTTTTAGCTAAAGTGCTCAACATTTATCAAATTGCAATAAGATCTCTTGTTCACAAACCCCCCTCTTCCTGGTGGGAACAAAATTCAGATTTAGATTTAGTTTTTTAAAACTATTCTTTTCTTTTGTTGATTCTGACAGAACTGAACACTTGAACAAATTTTAAGAACTGCTCAAGATTTTATCCATCATAACCAACAGCCCAGCTTCGATGAAAAGTTACCCCACAGCATGATGAAGGCATCACCATACTTCACGGTGTATCATTTTCTTTAGTTAGTGTATTGAGTGCTTTTTTTTTGTTTTTTTCCCTCAATGCTGACTTTTGGAGTTGTGCCAAACATTTCATAATTTATCACATTATTACACATACTGTTACAAAGTTTTTCAGTTTCTCAGACTGACCATTAACCTGTCTGTCACTAGAGGACCCAAATTTGGGTCCTCT
>NW_015112867.1:429681-435023 GCF_001443285.1 Poecilia latipinna | reverse complement strand
TGCTGATGATAGTTTCTGTGTTGGAATACGGGTAGCTCTATATCCTCATAGGCCGTGATCTGTTGCATGTTTCTCTTTCAGAAGTGAACGTATAAAAAGCTCATGAAAATACTGTTGCTAGCTTAGCCATTTGTCGCAATATTTAGCAACTTTTCAGAAAAAAAAGATTGGTGATCTGCCAGAAAACTGAAATCGGTGCACCCCAAAATATTACTGGTAAATACTGCAAAGACGTTTTTCCATTATCATGATAACCCTGCCACTACCCCTGAGCTATGGCCTGTATGGACAGAAGACACTATGCCATGAATAGGGGAACTAAAAAGGAAGAGAAAGGTTCTCAAACCAACCTGTACATTGTCCAGCACCATGCCGGCCATCACCATCCCCATCCCAGCCAGCAGGTAGGGGAAGAGCACCTGGAGACAGATCGCAATGGCTGACTCCTCCTCCACTTTGGGCCTCTCCTCTGGCAGCTTTTTAGGGGACGGCTGGAGAAGTTGCGGTGATATGAGGTCATCTTGTGCATCTAGGATGTCTTGAAGATGGGCAGTGGGACTCTTCCTATTGGATCGGGACTTTTTGTTCTTCTTCCTTTGCCGGGCCTGTTGTGGTTTATCATCACCAGGCATGGCGGCTGCAGCAGTTCTGACCAGACAGGTTAGCTTGATTTAATCTAAAGGATACAGTGAGATGTCAGAGCTTGGGACAATGTTTTTTTTAATTTTTTTTTTTTATTTAAGTGTCCCTCAGTCTGCTAATCTTAATTGTTAAAAACCTTTTGGACACAACTATCTGCATTTTCAGCTCGTTCTTACTAAGGTTCCCAATAGAAGCATATAAACATGTCTACAGTCTAAAGCAGAGGTGTCTAAATTTTTCACCATGGAGGTTCATAAACTGCATTTTTTCATTAAAATTGCAAAAAATACTTAACCTTTTCTTTTTTTTTACCTGCTCAACAATAAACCAAACACACATTATTTTGTAGAAAAAGTCAAATGTCTTGAGAAGAGGCACCTGTAAATCATTGTAGATTAAAAACATAGACAGTTTCTTTTGTTCTTTTTTTAAAGCATAATCAAAAAAATTTTGTTGAGTTTGGCTTTTTCTAGATTTTGTGTGCATAATTGCATGAACAAGAACAAAACATGGCTCACTTTATTTTACCAAATGTCATAACTCACATCTGATATTAAGTAAAAGTCACTGGATTTTTGCAGCCCTGTTTAATTCAAATCAAACTTACTATTAATTTAAATCAAACATAGCATGGCTAATAAAAGGATATTTATTTCATTCATCTAGATTTTTTATTTGTGGATGTCGAATCAATGAAGCTTTAACATTTTTTTTAATATGTATCTACATCCATCGCCTGACCTAGAAAACCAAATTTATGCCATTCCTGATTAGTGATTGATGGTGTTTTCACACTGCATCGTCCAGTAGACTCAGTTTGATTGAGGACCAATACAGCAACATTTGTTACTTTTTCAGTTGGTGCGGTTCACTTTCACACTGCACTGAGTCAAATGAAGCAAACTAAGTGAAAAACCTGTTCCTCTTCTCGCCTTTGGTAGCGCTGCACCATTTCTCCTTTGATATAAATCACTGGTTTGGATATTGCCTATTAGCCGCTAACGCTAGCAATGCTCCTGCAAGCGCCGCTCCTACGCCTTGAGTGATGTCCACAAAACCAGACTGTTCTAATGCGGGATGAGCAGAAATCTGTCACAGAAATGGTTGTGGGGCAACATCTTAGGTTTCTGTCAGTTTGGTTTACGTCAGTTCTGTCGAGAAGCAACAGAGGACTAAACAAATTTCTCTTTTAAATTGGTCAGAAATTTTATTTTATGTAATTGCTCTTGTTAAAATGAGTTTGTTCAAATTTAACAAACCATTGCTCCTATAATTTATCAAAAATTTCACCCTATATGTTGATTGTTATGAATATTATACAAACGAAGCAATTAGTCCAGTTTTTGTAGTTTATTAAAGGTTCAAAAATTACAGCGGCTGCAGTGTGCCACAGCGGCCGCAACATTTTTTAAGAAGTTTTTATTGTTTGTATGTACATTGCCTGTGACTGTTGCTGGTGAGGAGAGAATTTTCAGTAAAGGAGATAAACTAATGGAGGTCAACTATGTCTCAAGATTGGCTTTATTGCCATGTTACCCACTGAAAGTCGTTTGGGTAGAAAGACTTGGAATGAATTATAAATCCATTCATGTAAAGCATCTAAATGAACCATCAAAACGACTGAAACAATGTCATATGGGCTAAAAAAAGGAGACCATAATCCAGAACTCCACATCTGGAAAAACACAGCCTATCAGCACAAAGAGCTGGAACCAACTTTCAGGCACGAGATCGTTTTGCAGTTTAAGGACAAGACCTTTGACTAACCTGTTAGGAGGAAAACAGCTTCAAACTAGATCATATTAGAAAAGTAAACCAATAAATTGTCCAGATATCGAAACTGGCTAGTTTTGTCTTGACTGGCAGACTGAAGATCAACAAGCCAAATACTGAAAAAACTGATATATTTGTTGATTTATGAAATCTGTCAAACTTAAAAGCTCTGGATATTTTTGGTCCATGAGTGTGTTGATTAATGTCAGGGACTTTTTTTTAGGTTAAAGAATAAAATAAAGTTTAGGGATATATGCTTTTAACGTATACATTGCAATTCTTTCGGTTTCGATTGGATTAAAAAACTACTTTTCCATTATCAAAAATAACCATTTGTCTTTTATGACGTAAAATCACTTCAAAATGGTCAAAATCAGAATCAGGTAGATCAGATGATCTTCAGTAAAATAAAAAATAAAAAATCAGCGCCTGCCAAATCAGCTTTCAGGCAGAAAGAGGCCGATCCGTGCATTTTTTCTGATTAGGACCTCATCCTGATTGAGATGTTGTCTCAGACCATTATGATATAATATATGTGCATGAATACCTGAAAACCTCAATGAAAAAAAATTCCTCCACCATGAAGATGGATTCTAGCAAACAGAACACTTTGTACACGACTTCCTCAATTTAATTATAAACGAATGTTTTACAATACCGATTTAACACCTAAATTTGCAGTACTTGTGTTGAATTGAAACCTGGTAAAAGTGCGTTAATGTTCCTAATGCCAGATTTATTCATCGGTAAAGAGGCAATAAAAAGGCGGAATAAAAAACAGCAGTACACACACACATCCACACGAGGTCGCAGCACCTCCCGCGGTATCCCGAAAACTCCTGTAACACCGCGAAGCTTTGAAGATTTCCCTCCGTGAACGTTTTCTGTTTTCGCTCATTCCTTCACTGGAAGCTGCCATGTGTACATCCCATAATGCATCTGTCACGGTAACCACGGTTACACAGCCAGGCGCCCTCTGGTTGGAGCAGACGTGGTGGAGTGAAAATTTGTTCGACAACGTGTGGAGTCAGCGATCTGTATGGCAAGCCAATTTATCATATAACAACATGTGTATTTCTGTACTCTCCATCCATCCATCCATCCATCCATCCGTTTTCTAACACCTTTGTCCCTAGTGGGGTGCGGAGGGTTGCTGCTTCCTATATCCAGCTAACGTTCCGGGCAAGAGGCGGGTCACCCTGGACAGGTCGCCAGTCTGTCACATAGTACTCTTCATATAAACCTGTGCTTTTTAAATAAAAAATGTAAACAAAATTTAAACAAAACAGAATTAACTTCTCTTGTAAAATTTAGGATACAAGTTTCTATTTGTTTCACAACTGCAGCTATTTTAACTTTTAACTTTTTGTTATAGTATTTTTGTTGTGTGCATTTTGGTGTGTTTTGTTGCAGGTACACTCTGAGTTTCTCCACTGTTGGGACAAACCATTTTAAATGTCCCATATAAAAACCTGAAATATAATTTAAAATATCAAGAGTAGTATTCAGCACAAATAGGCATGTCTATTCATATTATAACTTCTTAGAAACATTTACAAATGGAATAATTACTGTCACTTCTAATTCAGAAAAGTATGTTTTAATCAACTGATGCAACTGCATTCTAAAATTCTGAATGTTATTTTTGTAATAAATCAGTTGAGCCCTAAACTACACCCAAGATGCATCTTGCAGGGACTATGGTTGGTTTAAAGAAAACTGCCATGTAGGTTGATGCAACTGAAATAAAGATAACTAATATAAATCTATATATTCTGGCATATGCAGATATGTGTTACCTTTATTTTAATTATTCAATCTTGTTTTTATGCATACATCTGGAGGTTAAAGCCTAATGCATATAATTGACCAAAGTAATTATCCTAGTGCAATTAATAAAAAAAAAAAATAAATTAGGACAAACTTTGATATCTTAAGTCTTAAGATATCAACAATATCTTTACCTACTACATGCTAAAATAGTTAGACTTTTTAAGGACATCTTATTTTCTCCACAAACCAATCATAACACTTAAATATCAACTAGATAGATTTAATTTGCGTTGGTACACCAAGATTAATTCTACAACGAATATAGTATGCTGCAAAAAATACTACGGCAATACAAGGATGGTTTTATTATGTACTCTAATGGGTTACCGTATAGGAATGTCCTGCCAAAGACGGGCTTGGACTAAACAGTTCAAATCCAAGAACGTACGTGCACCTCGACCACAATGAGAAAACGAACATTTTAAAATGCCAACGCTGTTTTAAATGAGAGCACCTATATGTCTATAGTAAAGAACTGTGAAGTAGAATTAAAAAAAAATTAACGGTTTCCAACAGTGTTTACAAAAATATCTAATAGTAAGCTTTGCATATGCATTCAGACTCCAAAAATAAAATCCAGTGTAGCTAATTTACATCAGAATGTTTGGTGTAATTTATTCTTAGGGTTAATGTTGTTGTGAATAAGAACAAGTATCATGATGAAGAAGATGATATTGGGAAAGTTTAAAGCAGTATTCACTCAATCACCTGAAAATATGAAAAGATTATGGGAAAACCAGGCTGGGCAGGAAGAGACTAAACTCTGGACATGTAGCAAACATTTCCTGTTTGCTACATGCCATGTGGAGGACACAGCAAACAGGTTTAAGAGGAGGCTCTGGTCAAAATGGAACTTGGTTAACATGTAAAATGCTAGGAGATGGAGTCCTGACAACATCATGCTTGGGGGGGAAACAACCTACATAAAGCTAAAAATAAAGGTCATTTATTTATATAGCACATTTTCAGCAACAAGGCAATACAAAGTGATTTACAGGAATAAAAAGGAAATGCAAACAAAATAGCAAACCAAAGGAAAGAGCAAAAAAAAAAAAAAAAAAAAAAAAAAAAGAAAAAAAAAAAATAAAAATAAT
>NW_015112867.1:420638-426466 GCF_001443285.1 Poecilia latipinna | reverse complement strand
AAAAAAAAAAAAAAAAAAAAAAAAAAAAAAAAAAAAAAAAAAAAAAAAAAAAAAAAAAAAAAAAAAAAAAAAAGAGAGAAAATGAATCTAAAGTATGTAAACTAAGTGCTCCTGTTCAGGGTTGCTAAGTATCCTCTGGTCTAATTCCATTTCTGGGTTGGAAGAACAGGAGTACAAAAACTAGATCCAAAAGTGTCCTCTGGGCTTCTGGTCTCTGCTTCTAAATAGTGAGTATTCTACAGTTTCTGGAAAAATAAGCTAAAGAGTGACTAATCTAATTCCTTTTCTGGGTTAAAAGTGAGTTGTCACAGTTTCTAAATAACTGATAATAATCTAAAGATGTATAGCTAAATTCTAAGTTTGTTCTAAGTCCTTTTCTGAGTTAAAAGTGAGTAGTCAGTTTCTAACAAGTAGTAGTATAAAAAGTAACTAAGTACATAGTGACTGTTCCTGTATTTCTGGATTCTAAGTTTGTTGCCATTCTAATTCTAATTCCTTTTCTGGGCTGTAGCAGTATGAGTCTCTCTGCATAAAAGTCATCTAGGAAGTATCATGTTGATCTAAATCGTGCGTACTCCACAATTTCTAATATTACTAATAAACTAAAATAATCCTTTTCTGGGTTAAATAGTGAGTACTCCACAGTTTCTAAAAGGTAAACTAGTAAAAGAGTGACTAATAAATTGAGTCTCTGGATTCCAAGTTTGTTCTAATTCCATCTGAGTACTCCACAGTTTCTAATAAAATAAAAGAAAAAAAAGAGGACAGGACACATCAGGGCAAATGGCAACATTCAGACAAAGCAAAGGGCAAAACAAAGACATGAGTGAAGGCGGTGACTTAAGAACCCTTTTTTTTCAATAGTTTTAAGGTACTGCTTAGGGAAGGGATATAAAACTCATTTTAAGTTTGGGTCACATCAAGATCATGCATGTAAAACGGCCAATTATGACAGAATGAATTTCTAAAACTGCCAGTTAGCAAACTAGCTTTCTCTGCTTAAGATGAAATTAAATAACATTCAACATCTTTTCACATTGATGTAATTTGCCACTAAACAGCAAAAAACAGCTTTAGTTTGAGTGAGAAAGTAATATTTAAGCTTTAAAGTTACATTTACATGTCCTTCTAGACTGCAGCTAATTTAAACTCCTGCTCTGCTAGTCAGTCGCTCTTTGAGTCGAGTCAAAATGCACAGAACTGCGCAACACCTCGTTGAAACAAAAATTACTGAGATTATTCTTTTATTGGGTCATTACTTTGAACACGTTTTGTTGATTATTTTTTTTTTTCTAATAAAGTTACAAACGTTTTGGATCTCAGTGAATATTTTGATAAGCATGCCAGAGGAGGACGTGCTGGTCTCAGCCTCCTGGTGGCGTTCAGTTTGCTGCCAAGGTCGACTCAAAACCTTCCCACGATCGACGTATTGAGCACCCCGTTCTAGAGTATAGAGGGTCACACAAAACCTTTTGGTGGGTCTTAACTTTGACACATGTGGTTTAGGATAACCAAGTGGTGACACTGCTGTCACTTTAAGCATATGAACTGTTTTGGCACACATTTATAGTGACATATACAGCCTTATTGTGAACCCCTGTGATTGGGTTCTGTGTTGGTCAGTAGAAACCACTGACCTTATCGGCAGGAACTGCAATGATTGAATTCTCCAATGACATTTTTTCATGTAGTATTGTACATTACCTAACCCTGCTTGCTTCAGTGATACTGCTCTCAGACTGTAGCCCAACGTTCACTCAACATGCGTTCAACAACTCATGGCTTAAACTTTCACAACTTTCATGGCTTAAACACTGGGAAAAATCGAGGATAAACCTCTGAACACAGAAATCCGTCATACAGTTTTCCTTTAGCTGGAGCTGTTCTGCTGTTAATTATCAGTCCTACCGTTTGTCTTCAGCCTTAGCTTGTCCAACGGAGTCCGTGCACCGCCGAAGTATGTCCAAGCTCCCAGAAATAACTCTCCTATGTTGTGTGTGTGTTTCTGTATCTAAATTAAGGCTATCTGATTTTCTCATATACATTTGTATGGTAGGCCCTTGGTGTGTGCATGGGCAGCATATGAGGCAGAGTGCATGCATCATAGGGCACAGTCTTAAATTACATGGGATTAGCAGATAAGGTTATCCCCCGGCCCTGCTGTCTCCTTCCATCTCGTATGCAGGCTGATGGCAGCAGGCAGCTGGAACACTTCACTCTTTTATCCATTAAAACTTTAGGACAAAGAGTAGATTGCTTGGAATTTGAAAAAGGGACATAATTATCTTGCATGAATAATGATCACTCCATCTAGCATAGTGAAATACCTTATTTTCAGGTAGATAAAGTTTGGCAAGTTACCCTGGCAATCGGCTTCCTACACAACTCATCCCCCTTCACTGCTTCATCTGGATTTTCCTCCGTTGAAATGGATTTCTCCGGAAGAATTTCTAATCTCTCCAATCAGCAAAAAAAAAGGAGAAGTTGGGTACCGTATTTTCTGCACTATAAGGCGCACCGGATTATAAGGCACACCTTCAATGAATGGCCTATTTTAAAACTTTGTTCATATATAAGGCGCACCGCATTATAAGGCGCATAGAATACATGCTACAGTAGAGGCTGGAGTTACATTATGCATCCACTAGATGGAGCTGCACTAAAGGGAATGTCAACAAAACAGTCCGACTCCGGTTGGCAAGGAGAGTCTTCCATGACTGGACCGGGGCATGGGCGGACGATGGTCCCCCTTCTCTGTTCGTGCACAGCATGTTGGTGGAGAACGTGGAGCTAAATGACCTGCAGACGACCTGATTATAGACGGTCGGTAGGTAGATAGACCAGTCAAACTTTATTAATAGATTACAAACCAACGTTCTGACAACTATCCCAGCATGCACCGCATGCTTCTTCTTCTACGGGCGAAAATGAAGTCGGCGGCTGCTTACCGTAGTTTCTAGACCTGTTGTGGCTCAATATTGGTCCATATATAAGGCGCACTGTCGGCTTTTGAGGAAATTGAAGGTTTATAGGTGCGCCTTATAGTGCGGAAAATATGGTAGTCTGCCTGGCAGTAGAGGAAGTGAACGAAGCCATACAGTTTGTGTTAACCACTCGTCCAAATATTGAATTAACATTTAAAACCAACTCGTTTGGCTCGGCTCTTCTCCCGTTCAATGGGGAATAGTTGTTTCCGGTAAGCTTCATAGCATCGAACTGGTGCATTGCATACATCACAGGAAAACATCCGCGACTGCGTAGCATTTCAAACTTCAACAAAGCCCTCGCCTCCAGGAAACAGTTGTTTCTACAGGGCTCCCTCAGTGTGGATAAGCCTGGCTGCCAGCCTTATTACAGCGCCCCTCACCATTTTAATGTTTACCTTTGATAAGACTTTATAGCAGATATTGTTAATAATGTCTTCCAATAACACATGCAATCCTGTCAACTTTAAAGATTTTTTTTAACACAAAGACATGGTGGATGACAGCTGGATGACCCTACCATCTCTATGGTAAGTTTTCTGCTTGTAAGTCTAATTTCTCAATAGCCAAAGCCCCAGACTCGCTGTAGAAGCGATTTTACCAGGCTACTGGTAAATGCTTGTCTATTCATTTCAAGACGTTTTCACTTTGTGATATTGGTATAGGGACAAAAACACAAAAATGGTGTGCTGAGTTAGCTTTCTGCCATGCATGGTGCTTTACATGTAGGCCAAAAGTGCATCTCCAGTACAAGAACCAAACATGGTGAAGCAGCATTCAGCTTCTATGCATAACAAATCTAGAACAAATGTAAAACTGCCAAAGCCACTGAGTTCCTCTAAATCTAGACTAAAAACCCTCATGTTTAGAGTTGCCTTTGTAGCATAATAAATGAACCACCAACATTTTGAATGTAATGTTTCAATAGTTGATTTTTCTGTTTTTATGATGTAAAGCACTTTGAATTATCTTGTTGCTGAAATATGCTACACAAATAAAATTTGATTTTATTGAGAGCGCAGTCCTCTACATGTTGCTATCCAAAAGTTTAGATTCCTTTTACAAGGATATCCTTGTAAAAGGAACAGTCACATGTCAGTTTCACTTACTAGCAATGCGTAATTCCACCACTAGATGTCAGCATAGATTAAATAGTATCTGGAACAGACGTCAGAGTTCAAATAAAGCCTTTGCTTTTCTAGGCTCGCTGCTCACTGCCACAGTCAAAACAAAGAAGCTTTTAGAAACACACACATCCTGTTGGACATGGTTAGCAAGACGAGTTGTTTTTCAAGCTGTTTGAGGTAAAAAAATAAATAAAAATAAAATCAGGCATTGCAGCCTGTAACTACGATGGCCTGTCTGGTACAGGCTATAAGTCTGGCTCATATTTACTTTAGGTTTATAGTAACATGAGCCATGCTGTAGTTAGAGAATCCCTCATCTGTCATTGTGAAGTTGGAAAGCTCCTGGAGCTTATAAAGATCCGCTATAAAGTCCCATAACGTTGACTTTTCAGCTCCTATCGCCTATAATCAAAACCAGGACAGGCTGCGTTAGCCTATAGATCCTGTGTTGTGTGTGAGTCTAAGTGGTTTTCTTTATGCACAGTATAAAATTTCTGGGTTTCTTTGGCCACAGATTATAATGGCCGGGTTAGATTTGGCATTTTCTGCGCCTGAAATAATCTTTTCTTTCAAACACAATGCAGAGGCATGCTTGGACAAACACACTAGAAAAAAACAACACTTTTATATCTGCTGTTACAAGAAAACTAAGTTTCACCTACGAGAAAAATAAATAAATAAATAAAGAGATTATAGGGAAGCTCTGATGTTAGGTAAAGATTTCAGGATAAAATGAACATTAGGGGACTAGTATTACTGTCAAACTGGAAAGCAAAAACACAGAATGGCAGGCTGCCACCTGGAAAGACAAACAGTCAAAGACTAAGACGTATCAGCAGACAGGTCCAACCAGCTGAGCAGCAGACTTAACACAAAAGGAAAAACAATATTGTTGCTAATAAGTTTTGTACTTAAAATTACACTAATCAGTCTTTAGAATCTGAACAGAGAATCACTTCAACAGTTTTGACATTGGGTCAAAAACTGGGACTTGGTCAGGTTAGAGAAAAGACTTTAAGTAGCCTCATCAGCTTCACTTCACCAGTAAACTGTGATAACGTGCAGATTATTTATGTAAAGTTTTCTGGGAAGGCTTTCTACATGGATTATTTTTATGGAAATTTCTGACCATTCTTCCAGAAGAACATTTATAAGGTCAGACACTGACGTGGGACAACAAATTCACTCATCCATGTTTTTATGGATGGACTTTTATGGAGTTTGTTTTGTCTGCTGTAGTACAGCCATGTTGGAAGAGGAATGGGCCTTCCACAAAAAACAGTCATCCTTATCAATTAATGAAGTTTATTTGCAAAGCACATTTCAGCAACAGCAATTCAAGGTGCTTTACGAAGTGAAAACATAAAAAAAACATCATAAACAAATCATACAATCAACAGCTGTGAAAACCAATAACAGACTTTTGTCAAGTGCTGTCATTAAAATCAATACATGTCAAATACTGGTCAATGTTCCATTTATCATTCAACAAATGACAAGCCTTAATTTAATGGAACTCAGTGTTTCAGCTGTTTTGAAGTTTTCTGAAAGTTTGTTCCAGATTTGTGGTGCATAGAAGCTGAATGTTGCTTCTCCACGTTTGGTTCTGGTTCTGGGGATGCAGAGCAGAACCAGAAGACCTGAGGGGTCTGGAAGGTTGATACAACAGCAGATCTTTAAGCCGTTCAGTGATTCATAAACTAGCAAAGTATTTTAA
>NW_015112867.1:384724-417465 GCF_001443285.1 Poecilia latipinna | reverse complement strand
GGTTGATACAACAGCGGATCTTTAAGCCGTTCAGTGATTCATAAACTAGCAAAGTATTTTAAAGTCTATTCTCTCAGTGGAAGAACTTCACATATGGGTGATGTTCTCTATCTTCCTGGTTTTAGTCAAAACCCCAGCAGCAATGTTCTGGATCTGTTGCTGATGGACCATTGATTGCAGTAATCAATGCGACTAAAGATAAACGCATGGGTGAGTTTTTCTAGATCTTGCTGAGTCATTAGTCCTCTACTCCTATAAATGTTCTTCAGGTGATAGAAGGCCGATTTTGTAGCTGTCTTTATGTAGCTCTGAAGGTTCAGGTCTTACATGTTTTTTTAAACTGAAAGACAAACACAGCATGTTACATCAAATCCTTACATCAACCCTGTCGGAATAAATCAACTCATGTCGAGGTCGTCCTATACAGTGCAAACTAATTTGGTTCTCCAGCTGTTTTATATTTGTTCTTTTACGAGTGTAGTGGAAATATTTCATAGATGGAGAATTTCACTACATGAAATAAATGCAAACCTTTAACTAAGTCATATACAGTAATCGGTACAGTAAACAGTGTAACATTTCAAACTGACCAATCTAGGATAATAGGACCAACATGACATCATTCATATTTCCCTTTTTGCTTATTTTTATGTTCAAAGGCAGAAAGTTAAACTGGTTTGCTTCCTGACAGAATAGTTTTATTCAATCGACAAGTTTTTTCTTGGAAGAGCAGTACTTTCTTGCCAATCAATCTTAAAATCCAGTATGGCTCTTTTGCTTCTAAAACATGGTGATGTCTACAACAATAAGCTATGTATTTGTACTGTTATCACAGTCTTCATCTAAAAACATCCTACTATCTGTCAGTAAACTATTTTTTACAGTTTCCATAAATTTCACAGAAATATGTTTTTCATGTCGTTTCTTACAGTGACCCACCTCTTAACTGAATAAGCAAATCACCAGTTTTCAACCTTAAAAGTGGAACCCAGTTACCTTAAATCTGAAGTCATTCCCTGATTCCTGATCAAACTGCAAGGTTAATGGAGGACAGTTTGCAATGACGTTACATAAGGGCCCCATTTATTTGTCAATCTCAGACCAAGCGGTCAGTTGCCAACTGTTTGACAATAATGCAGAAGCACGCAAATGTCATCGTTAACTTCCACTGGAAAATAAGGCACATCAAAATTTGTTTATGTGTTCCTCCATCTTTAAAGCATTTCATTTTCACAAACATATTAGCAAAATCATTATTAAAAAAGAAGACTCTGTGCTTCCACAGTTTGTTGTTAATTGCTCAAATCGGCCCCAGAGCACAAGCAAAAACTGTTGTAAAGATGAAACTAAAAAGATTGTGCATTATTCACAGCAAAACGACTTCTGTATGATCATAGGCTGAAAGGTCACTCAGAGAAGAAGCCATGACTCAAAAAGCAACAGCTAGATTACTAGTTTGAAAAATGCTCTCTGGGATAAATACCTGACTTCTAGAAACATCGCATTTGGTCTGCGTAAACTAAAATTGTTAGTAGTTCCATTAGAGGACAAAGGGAGAAACCTGAGAACATCATCTGAATTGTAAAGTAAGGGGATGCTAGAATAATGTTGTGTGGGCGTTTTGCAGAAGGAAGGACTGGTGCACTTCTCTAATTCAAGATATTAGCCATGGAGTTGAAGCCTATTTGGTCTATTTAGTCCTCCAAATAGGTAATGATCCAATTCAAACCACTCATTTACTAAAAGTGGCTTATGAACAACAATGTTTTGGAGCAATGATCACAAAGTCCAGATCTCAAAATGCAGAACTAAACAGATGTCTGAGCAAGGCAGGCTGTAACCAAGATGACGCTGTAGTTCTGTTGGGAGGATTGGGCCAGGAACCTTGAAAAGCTTACAGAGGGAGTCATATAGTTCAAAAGTCAAATCAGAAACAACTGAAATATTTTTGGAATGAGAAAAGTAAAAGTAAAATAAATCATTTTATGTTTCCTAAAATACAGGAAATACATAATAAAGGAAAAGCTGAAGTTAGGCAGTAAAAAAAAGTGTAAAGTCGCTCAGTAAAAGTAAATATGTGGCTTCAGTTTTCTTTGTTTTGTATTTACTTCCTTGTGACCACAAGAAGGAAGAAAAAAGAAGTACTGCTCCTCTGGAAAGGAAGTTTCTCGGTTTCTTGTTGCTTGTATGTTAGGTGCAGTGGATGTTAGGTAACTGTGGCCTTGTGTAGGGAAATCATCATGGAAACTTGTACTGCAGCTATAAATAAATTCTCCTGCACTCTGTTGCCAGCCACACTGTCAGTCCCAGCTAGACGTATAGTACCATGTTCTAGCTGCTATTTTAACTATCTACTTGTCTGTCTGCATATTTGTCTGCCTTTCAGCGGATGAACATGTGGCTCTTCCACTCAGTGGTTGCACAGTTTGCATCCAGAATCATTTTACAGGAGAGGCACATTGCGGTTCATGTGGGCTGATGCAGTATAGATTGCCAAACATCATGTGGACGACACATTTTAAGGTTTACTTTGGGGCACCTGTTGTAGCTCACATTGATGGCCTTGTGCCACTACCGATTCACTCACTTTATCAGGGCCCAGCTGACCCAGTACAAACATACACAAAGTGAAAAGTGAAGATGCTAGAGAAACCTAAAAAGTATATTTATTAACCAAAACACTGTTTCATTATCCTCATTACCCCATAGCAACAAGAATAACAGACTAACTGCTATTCCCATCATTCCCATCATTAAAAGTTTGATTTTACCCAATCACTAACATTTGGCCGTGACATACGTGATGCGTCAGCTCGATGATGCTTGCTGGAAATTGAGTGAGCTGTAAACAATCCCATGGGGAGTAGCGCCACGACATCTTTGCCAGCAATAAGCTACATTCCTCCTGCTCCAACTTTAATTACTCAATATTTGGAAGCGTGGTCAACACAGACTGAACGGCTTCCTCAGCTGCCATTACTAAAACTACAGGCAGACTGCAATTCTAAAAAATCAATGTGAGTCATTCACAACTTCTTCTGTTTGCTGTTTGGCCCAGAGAAATCCAGGTCTATGGAATAAATGCCAGTCATAGCAATGAAAGGAGATGGGAATGGAGTGAACCTGCGTAGGAAGGCAGTGGCCAGGATTCTACCTCCACTTTCCTCAGTGAGACTTTCCTCCGCTCCTCATAGGTGAACCAATCTCAGGTCAAAGCACATTCATAGTCCATCCTTCAATTAAAGTTCTGGAAATACTCTCACTTCCATACCTTCCATACATCATCTCTAAGATCCATGCCACATTGTGGGGGAAACTTAAAGTTGCATAGATTCAGGATTTAGTCGTGATCCATATTCCCTGACATCATCTATGTTCCAAACATCCAATAATGATGTTTGGAACATAGATGAAACTTTAACCTTAAGGCTTCCTCACAACGGTCATCAAACTTGTCACTTTCACTTTCTTACCTGTTCAATTAGTGATGTTTTTAAAACAATCAAAAAATGTGTTCAGACTGAACCTTTATTGCTCCAGAGTGTGACTGATGATCAGAATCACACCAACATTCTCAGGTTGTGTCATAGATATCCAGCTGTCACATGCTACCAGGATGTGGGCCCTGCCGGCAGCATCCAGTATGTAGTGTATGTGCATATGCAAGCACAGTGACCATGAGCGTCGGCTTTCACTAAACGGCTTCAGATGGAATGTGTGTTGATGTGTTGCTGTCGAGGTTCAGCGCTAATAAAGTCACTTGTTGCATAATCATATGAAGCCTTAGAGTGCAACTGCAGCTCATAAAAACAAGTTCTAGTAAGTTTTTTGTGCTTTTAATTCGTTTATCGACCTCAGATTTTTTATTCCCATAGAGGCTGAGGGATTAGGTGGTTCTTAGAACCTTGAAACAAGAAAGACCCGGGAACAAAAACAGCCTGGGGTGTATTTTTATGGAGTTTGGATGTTGACTTATAAGATCATTCTCTGTTAATTGTGTATTTAAAATGCAGAACAATGTTTTTTGTTTTACCTATTAAACACACTACATCTACAGATTAAGACAAATAATTTAGTTTAAATTAATCATTATACTTTTTATAGTTGTATTGTAATTTCCTTGTTTTGTATGTAATTTTTGTATTAATGATATTAATCAAATTTGTGTAGTTGAGTCATTCTAACCTTGTTTGTCTAATTGTTTGTTTTTACTCATTGTCTGGGTACAAATTTTCAACTGTTGAAAAAGTGGAAAGTGTTTTTCTTTGGTAGCTCAGAATTTTCAAAATGTATTTTTAGGAAATTTCTGAGACTGATCTCAGTGATCTGAGTTTTTTTTTCACAAATGTTTGACTTTTGGAGGTCAGAAATGTTCTAGAAAAGATAAGTATGTTTGGCAGAAATTCTTTGACAGACATTTTTTTTGCCAGAAATTTACTCCCCCATTCTGTTTTTCTACCTACAATGGAACTAATACGCCATTGTGAAATGAAAATATCAAATGAACACAATACTTTAAAAATTTCAGAAAATGAAAGTAAGGTAAGTTAACAGAAGGACATTTAGGTGATGGCAGCATGACCTCAGCTGAAAGTACTACAGCCAAACAGAACCAGACCAGATACGTCTTCTATGGAGAAAAAAAAACAAAACAGGAAATACATAAAGTTAAAAGTTTAAATAACAGCAAATAATGTAAATTGCAGATTAGCAGAAGAAGAAATTAAGGGCACAAACTAACAAACTGATTCACAATTTTTGACCGAGTATTTGGTTAAAATGATTCAATTCATTTTCCAACGTACATGTTTGGGTTGAAGAAATAATCCAGCATTATAGCTTCTCAACTTTAACATTATCACAGCCTCCAATGTTCATGTTGATTCATAGCATCTCGTTTTCTGTATGTATACCCAAATTTCTCCCCGGTAATATTTTTTGTTTTCATTTTCAAAACAAAATTACAATTCAGATATTAAGCAGCTCAATAATCCACCATCTGTGACAAGGCTTAAAAGGGAGGACTGAACAGCTGAGGTCACAGGTTCAAACAGCAGAGCCAAAGTCTGCTGCTCAGCGCTTTCAGAGTTCATGTGGGGCATGGAGGTCATGAGGCTTCCACAGTGAGGCTTAAAGTGTCGGTGTGGTCTGGTCCGGTACATGAGAAGGATTAACTGACGGCATGAAAGATGGCGTGGCTGTATCACTTGGATACACACACTGGGCGCTGACCTGGGAGGCCAAGTGGTCAGAGAGCTCTGCTGTAGCTTATTAACCAGGGGTTTGGAAATATTAGGTCAAACCAGTGGGTCGAGATAGAAACAGAAGGCAGAAGGTGGAAAATTAACACAGAGTCAGAGAAATCAAAGTCCATTCACCAGTAAACTTCATCTTTTTATTTTTGGAAAATAGTAGAATTGACAGAAATGATAAAATAGCATTAAAAACGCTAAGAGAACTATCAAGGCCTTCCATGACCTCTCTTAGGTGCTGATATATTTCTTATAGAATTCTATGAAATTCTAAATCAAATCTTTTATATTTATATCTGACATTTAGTCATTATTTAATAGTTTTCCAGAATAAATAAATAAATAAATAAACCAGTGGTGAGTTGTGTGAACTTTCAAAAATCCACTAATGAGTAAAACCAATCAATTATATATCTACTAAATTCTCATGGCTTTGTAATTAAAGCAGTTATGACAAGTTCTGCCTGTAGGAGCCACCAATAAGTGTTGGGTTGTACGGCTAAAGAAGACCCAGTAGAGAAGAAGAGAATCTGGAGCAGAATAAAGAAGAGGCCTTTGACTCTTCTGCATGTGCTGCTGGGACCGGATCAGCCTGGGAGGGTTAGCTGTACATAGGAAGTCATGCTGTTTGGTTTTGATGATTTCTTAGCAAGTGAAGACATTTTTTTCTGATGTGAAATCACTTCTTCACCATCAAAAGTTGATAGAACTGATTATCATCAGTGGACATACTGGTGCTTCTACATGCATTTAAATAACTCAGCTTTTCATTTTCCATAGTAATTTCACTCAGGTGCTTTTATTCTGTTCCCTTATTAATTTTGGGGGAGTTTATGTTATGTTTGTGAATGGAAGGAGACAGTGGAAGGACTTTTTTCCTGGAGCTGTGGTTTGCTACAGGAGAAAAGTTTCATATATTGAACTGTGTTAAAGCGTCTCTGTTCAGTGTAAAAATATCCAGTTCAGGTTTGATCAGTTCAAGTAATTTAGATTTTGTACAAGAGACCACCAATGAATATTCAAATAACTCTAGGTGGACTCTAAGGACTTATTTTGTGACCAATGAGCAGTAAAGGTGAAGCTAACTTTAGCATTGCTAGCAGCTCATAGTTAGCTAGTCTTGTCCATCATCCTGTCTAACTTACTGTTTCAACCAAGTACAAAAACTTTGCCACACAAATTATGCAAACCTGGTGTGGGCTTTTTAATGCTGTAGTTCAGGGCTAATGGGGAACTCTGAAGATGGTTATTGTTGTTAGCAGCTAACAGTTAGCCAGGCACTAAGTGTTCACAGATTTTTCTATTGTAATTCTGTAATTTTTCTATTGTTCTTTTTCCACTAAATACCCAAAATAGCAGGTACTTATACTCAAACAATGTCAAAGTGTTCTGGCACTGGCTTTATCAGGACGTTCATACATTCCACACATTTTATAGTAAACTTTTTAACTAACTTCTAACCTCTGAATAAGACCAATTCAGTTCACTCAGTAGGACATTATCTATGAAAAAAAGACCAAATAATTACATTTAGTTGTTGAACATGCAGCAATTCCTCATCCTGAGCAGGCAACAAGAAGAAATGAGTGTTTAAAGTATAAATTGAATCAAAATTTAAGTTTTTTCCAAACTTATTATGATGTTGGGTCAAGACAAACAAGAAATAACTTTATCATTCTACTACAGAAGAAACTTGATGATTTTTACTTTGATGCATAGCTTTTTACAGACAAAAAATATTCTATTTATAATTTGCTGACAAATATAATGTTCGGTCTTGCTTTTAATAGAAAATATCACCTCACTGCTGAACTGAGTGCCAAGAATGTTGTCACTCTTGTGCCCTAGGATACTTCAGAAAGGTTGATTACAAGCAGCAGTGGCCTTACATAATGAAGTGAGGAGAATCTTTGATTCCACACAGACTCAGCTGCCTGCTGTGAGCAAAGGGAAGAAGCCCAGAGAACGGGGAAGGTTGTAAAATAAATAAAAACAATCCTTCCTGAAGCTGTGATCACTGAGGTCTTCCAAAACAGTGCAGCAGCTGTGCAGCAGTAAATGTTCATGTTGTTATGTTCTTGGAATGCCATCTTCAAGTCTAACTTGAAAACTTTAATATTACTACTTATGCCAGGTCTTCTTCTGTGCTGTAAATTTGTGAAGTGCCTCAGGGGTCTGTACGGAGGCCATTGTTCTCAACTGGAAAACTGTGAATATGTTTCTTGGTAATCCATTATGATAATAGTGGATGATAATAGTGGACATTCAATGTCACCACTATTATCATAAGCTATGAATCATGACTGAACAATGAAGATACCAGACAACAGCAATTGGTATATCCTCCCTCCTGAAGTTCCTAGGCACTGCCGTGTTGAGGAACTCCATCAGGGAGCCATAGAGAAACGTTGAATAGATGTCTCTGGAAATTTTATTGGCAGGTTCTGCACAGAGGACATCCAAGGCAAACTTTGCTCGCGGAACTATATACATCCATTTCAGTCTGGTAACTGATTGGGATCCTAAGCTGAGGTGTTAATGGTGATGTTGGTAGTAACCAGTGGGTTGCAGGATCAAATCTCAGCTTTGTCTATCTTAGTTGCTGGCAAGACACTTCACTTGTCTTGATGGTCAGAGGGCTTGGTGGTTCCGGTACACTGCAATCTTGCTTCTGTCCAACTGCCCCAGAGCAGCTGTGGCTGCAGTGTAATAGCTTACCAACATCAGCGTGACTGAATGGGTGAATGGTTAAATTTAGGATAAAGCGTTTTGGGGGTCCTCTAGATTTGATAAATGCTATACAAGTACAAGGCAATTATAAAAGGACTTGGAGGGACATCTAAAGATTCCACACCAACAATCTTCTACCTCCATTACCCTGATTGAATGAGAAAAAGACATGGACTGGATGAATGGATAATCTTTATACTGATGATACTGACGTTTACCTGCCTCTGGTGATCTATTGAATGTTGTTTCTGTGAGGCTAGTAACATGGTCTCCAGGGATTTTAATGATTATTTACACATCTCTAGTTTCCCCCCCAAGAAAATCCCCTTTCCTAATCAAACTCCAGGTTATTTTTTATAATGTTTTCACACAAATACTAAATACAATCCATGTTGCCATTTAAGCAATTAGACATTGTCAGATAAGTGTTATAAAAGTTTGATCAGTCCAAGTAATTTAGTTGTACCATAGATGATATCCACTGAAGAATAATCAAAACACTTAGGATCAATCTAAATACTTAATTTGTAACCAATGAGCAAAGCTAAAGTTAGGAGATGCTAACTTTAGCTTTGCCAGCAGCTCTTGATTAGCTTGTCTTGTCCATCACCCCCTCTGCCTTTCGCTGGCCCTTTGTTTGGGTCGAATAAGATATATCAAATGATAAATGTGTTCAGAGAACTGTTAAGACACATCTGTTTTTGTAATGAAAAATTAATGCTCAACACTAAGATTGTCGTGCTTTTTCCTTTTGTGGATGTGTTTGCATTAAAAGTGTAACCTTGAAAAAAGCTTAGCTGTTCATGTGTTCTTTGTATATTTGGTAATCTGCTTGTTTGACTCCAGGCCTGAGTACACACAATGACGTGAATAAGTGTCAGTGAACTGCTTTTTATTTTCTGCAGTGACTCATACTTTGGAAAACCTTCAAAGTGAACATGCCTGGTGAGAGGAGGGAAAGAATGAGCCACAGTTAGTGAGTGAATGAAGGCAGAAAGACATTTCCTTGATTATTAAAATAGGAATACTATCAGATAAATCATGATATGAGCGATTGTTGATGGTGTTATCATCGGTCAAAGCCCCATCCTGACCCTTATTGCGTTGTTTAATGTCAAGAGTCATGGCCAAAAGTTTTTGGAACAAAAATTTGTAGATAATTTCACAAGTTTCAAATAGCAAACTAAAGAACAAATATTTAATTGCCTTGAAATGATTTATTAGCAAATATCTCAAATATTATAGTCAGATTTTTCACTTTAGCAGTAGACATGTTTCTCTTCTAATTTATATCAGTCAGGATTATATTTTTTAATTTGCTGAAAGACAGAATAATGACACATTTAACAATAGAACATTTTATTACTTTTTTCAAATTCAGAAATTTACATCCACATAATTAACAATTATCTTTTATCCCAAAGCAACAAAGTAACAGAAGGCGGTGCACTTTTTCATGTAAGGAGAAACACAATTCCATTACATTATTTAGGCAGCATAAAAAGTCAATAAAAGGTTAAGGAATCAGGAATGACAAGAAACCTGGCAGACACATGTCTAAAACTTTATTTTTAAATTTCAAACAAAAAATCTGAGAATGTAAAGTACTTGATTTATGAAGAAAGAAAAGTGAAATATGCTTTCCATAAGGTTAACGGGACATTTCACTGCTTTGGTTCAAAAATCCCTATTTGCCAAGAAGCTTTCAGAGCTCCAGCCTCAGGTGTCTTTTGGAGGTAATCAATCACAGAAAGACCAAAAATATATACCAATCAATGTATTCTATCAACATATAAAGCAGATATGTTTTGTAAACTTTATCACTTTACTTTATTACTTCATTAATACTTT
Organism: Poecilia latipinna; assembly: GCF_001443285.1. Lineage (NCBI taxonomy): Eukaryota > Metazoa > Chordata > Actinopteri > Cyprinodontiformes > Poeciliidae > Poecilia > Poecilia latipinna. The sequence goes on along the minus strand of NW_015112867.1, from coordinate 407,632 downwards.
ATTTTGACCATGGTAACACCTGCATTTCCAGTAACTAGAGAACATAAATCTTTAATTTACACAGTAAGACTGACTTTAATCGACCAGTTTGACATGCTGATAGAACCCAAATTAACACAAATTAGTGAAGTACATATACTGTTTTATGCATGTTTTACTAGAAGTGCATATTTTTGTATCAGTCAGATACCAAGTAAATACAAAGCCAATGTCACCAATATCAATACCAATTCTGATACTTGGTATTATCTAGGTTTGACAGATCTTCTGACCTTTAGGAGGTTTTGTGGTTTGTCCTTTAAATTATTTTTGTTAAAGCCTTGGATAGAATTTGGACAACGTTTATAGGTGTTAAAACAAATTTGTGTACATTTTTTATAAATAAAAATGTGGTCAATACCAAATTATTGGTATTGACCACACCAATAATTTGAGAGCAAATTATTGGTGTGGTCACATGTTTTATATCTCAGTGCTGATTTTCATCTTTTATAAGCTGAAGAATCAAGGAACAAACCAGGGGCAAGTCATTAAAAACAGTCTCAGTAGATTATTGACTCAAACTACTTCCATAAAAGGAATGTTGCTGTCAAATCTATTTTGACTGGGCTTTGCAAAAATCCAACCATTGCTGCCACTTTTAAAGTTGAACAAATGCATCATTCCTATAGTTAAACATGCAAGGTCAGAATATTTAACAATGCATTGAAATGTTTTATGTGCTTCCTCACTTTTAACCTTTTTTTTAATATTCAGGAAAAGAGTTCTAGTTTTGAAACCAACAAATGTCAACTTTGACAACCTCTTTGCTGTAAAAAGTGTATGTACCCCTTATTGACTTTATTCCCCAGGTGGGGAGCAGATGATGGCTGTGGTATCATGTTAGGACGTAGCGTAAAGTGTAAAGTTGAATCTGCGGTGGGCTGCACAAAACGTGCAAACTCAGAGAGCTGGAGACGTTTCCAGTGGGTCACTGTTTAGTCATTAACGTGTCAAATCCAATGTGGTCCAGTTATTTCAAAAAGGAAACAACATCCATAATAACAATCTTTTTGGAAATGCTACCGTTTTGAGCCACACGTTCCAAGTTCAAGTTATACCATGCTTCATAAGTTTGAAGCATGTGGAAAAGTATTTTCCCCAAACTTTTTCTAATTTACCTTTTTTTTGTCATTTAAGTATTTCACATAATCAAACAGATTTTAACACACACACACTTATTTAAACAGATTTAAATAAGTAGTTTTGTCTGCTTATTTAGACAAAACTAAATAAGTAAGAAAAAAGTAACCTGGCCTTGTACAAAAAATAATTACCCCCCAATTAGACCACAAAGAAACTGATTATCCCAAAAGACATGTGATCAATATCAATAGAAAATACGCCCAGTAGAATTTTGATAATTTCACTGAACTCCAATCCAGAACTGCAGGGCATTCTGGGGGATGTAGGCAGAGGAAAGGCTTCAACCTCTCAAGGTTCTAGCTAAGAAAGCTTTCTGACATCAACTAAATCACTCACTCACTGGTTAGCTAACAACAGCAGTTTCATGTTGCCACCAACTTACTCAGGCGTTCTTATCTCCTTGGAGGACCTTGCATTTTCAAGATGGATACAAAGTGAATGTCTGCTGGACACGTTTGCACATAGGTATATTTCAACAGAAATGGTCCCGTGCTCAGTGATGCACTGACTTGGACAGGAAGCAGCTTACATCCAACTTCTTGTGTCACCAAGCTGATAACATTGAGAGTCGGCAGTCACAAGGATGTGTAAGTCTCTGTGCAGCGCAGAGTTGTGCTGTTGCTGCCCTGGTGGAGAAGAAACGGAAGCTAGGGGCCCAACTAGCTCATCAAACTAGGCAGCATCAATTTGGATTATTGGTAATGAAGGAATTTATCATGAAAAGTGGTAGAAATTTCAATGATCTGTAGACAAAATGCACACAGTACGCCTGAGTATGAGGGAACAGTTTAATTTTTTTGCCAGTGTTTCTGCTATTTAAAAAAAAAAGATTGGGGTGTAGCAAAAGGAGAAATGAGTACAACAGCTCAAGAATAAATTGTGGATAAAAGACGAAAGGTCATATAATTAGTTTGGCAGTATTTTGTATATTTATAACAAAAAATGATCAAAAATGATTTGTCTTGTCTGACAAGAATTGCTTAAATTGTGATATGCTTGCCCAGCTCCAATGGGAGCCACTGCTGCTAAGGATCGAATAATCAGATATGAGGTTTATGGAGATATAAGTTTTTACTTGGAAAACTTTCCACTGTTCTTCAGGTATATCACCATTGTAAACTATTTTATATATATATATATATATATATATATATATATATATATATATATATATATATATATATATATATATATATATATATATATACAGGATTTGGTCTATTAAGATAATCAGAAACCTTCAAGTGTGATAAATAAGGAGAAACAGAAGAAATCTGTTAGGAAAAAAAAAGAAAGAAAGAAATGGTTCACAATAACATCCTCTGAAGTAAGGAGCAACCTGTGGATTAACGGATAGAGGACGGATGGGAACTGTCCTACAGGCACATGCGGACACACACATCGCCATGCAAGTAAAGGCTCCACTCACACAGTCCGTTCTACCAGACGAAGCTGCTCTACGATGTGCTGGATGTGATTTTCCCATTGTGGTTGTTTTTAGCGTGATCTGGAATTGTTTTACTCAATGAATGGTTTCTCTTAGAAATGCATGGGACTACTCTGACATTCAAAACAGCCGAGGAAATTATTGGAAAACACACTCACACAGATATGCACACGCCAACACACACGCACACACCAACACACACACACACAGACAGGAACCACAGAAGAAACTAATGTTAACCAGGAAATGTGGGGCGATGACAGTTTCTGGAAAACACATTGTAGGACTGGCCATGTATTTTCTTACATAATTCTCCCACAGAACTATTGTGCATTGTAATCATAAAGCATCGCGGTAAGCAAGCGAGGAACGGGGCTTCACGGCTCTCTGACTCACTAGCTGCCTTCCTTTATTGACTTCTTGCAGGCGAGCAGACCTTCACACTTCTCTGCCAACTATTCCCTAATCACTTTAATAATTGGTCTGAGCCGTCAAGAATGGATAGTAAAACAGTAAACTCTCACTTTTTCGCTCTCTGATAGGATTGCATAAACATTCAAACACACACACCCACTGCCAAGCTATAAACAACTGTTGCCGTATACGATTCTTTAAGCACACACACACGCTTGTGGCTCCTTTGCTGCTGGATTCGTAGCATGTGGTAGTGTTTAAAGCCCTGTCTTTAAGACGGAACTGAGAGCTCGCTGTGCGTGGATGTATGTGCGTGTGTATGTTTGTGTGAGGGTTCCTCCTCCTCCTCTTTCGTTCTTCTACCCTGAAGTCTTCGCAAAGGCTCAATTTCTGTACATTCCTGAGGAAAGGAGAAAGCAGATATCCCAGGAGGAGCCCTGTTTTATAACAAACACTATCCTGGGCCTCTATATTAAAAGCACCCGCTCCCAGTAAAAAGCTGGATAAACCCAGATGTAAGGAGCCCCTCACAACCTTGTCGACAAAGGATAATGTTGCTTTGAGGTATACTAGAGAGCATGGTTCAGAAATGTTGGTGATAAACTGATTTACACCCATTTATCATTTTGCTTGGGCTACAGTAGCTTGTAAAAGTACACATTTCTGTTGACTTAATTCATATTTTGTCATGTTGCAGGCAGAAAATTCAGGATTATCTTAGTACCCCTGTGTCCTTTGAACTACCTTTTGCTATAATAGCTGCATTTTCATAAATGTGCGCAAAATTTTCCTAATATTCTGCGAATGTTGAAAAGACAATTCTGCAATTGCGGTGTCTATATAAAATAGGAAATTAAATTATAACCACATGTGAATAAGCTTGTTCAAATGATGAATTGTTAAAAATCATGGTGGTGACTTGATGTTGCCACTTAAAAATATTCATATTTCGCTCATCATTGGCTATCAGAGGAAACGCTGGTGTTTTGAGCTGTTGGTGCGTCAGCCTCCTTTTACTTGGGAGCTGTTTGCGGCATTTTTGTGGAAATAGTAGGTGATTTTACAGAAGAGCTACAGATTCAACACTTTCAAATGACAGACTTAACTTTTGATGGACTGTGTGATGAAATGAGGCCTCTGGTGGAGCCACCTGCATATTGTCCAAGGAGACCACTGCATGTTGCTGTTTACACAAACTGGTGTTTAGCGATAAAACTGCTTGTTTGTGACATAAAATGATATACAATTGAAAAACCACCTCATTTCTAGCTAAAACAAAAAACCTTACAGTGAAAAACGTGAGTCTTAGCGTGACACTCAGGAGGAGCGCGGCAGATGTCACGGTTGGGCAGCAGGGACTCTTAAAATCGCACTTGGTGTGAGTGCGATCTTGCTGCACCACGCACGGGGTAAAAAGTTCATGGGGTCAAAATGACCCCATCTCTTAGGACCGCAGAAGGGTTAAGCAAATTTATTTTCATAATTCAAATATGCACAATTTTAAGGTCAATGGAAACACAGCTAATTACTGTCTTTAGGATAGACATGAAACATTTTTTACATATTATGGGATTGGACAGCATTTATTAGTCACTATAGCTAATGACATTCATCTGCAGGCACCATTACTATGCATTGAGTCTCGTCAACAAAACAGTACAGTTTTAATGGAGGATAAGGATGAATCTGTCACAAAAATAGTCATGGCAGCCATATTTCTTATCTGATCCCCATAAATACGTATTAAAGCAGAGAAAACTGCTGATGTTGTGATAGCTAAAAGTATGTATTGCCCATAAACATAAATCTACAAGCAATTTGGTCTATTAATGGTCCATTATATATTACCAGTTTCCATCTCCGGACAGAAGACAAGCAATCGCATTGAATGATGATTTCTACAATAAATGTAAGCCAAAAGATTTTTTCTGGAATAATACACATTTTTGCTGTGGTCCCTGCAAGGCTGGTCGGAAACTTTTAATGAGACTTCTTATTGCTTTCCTCCAGCAAAGGCTTTCTTTTTGTCTCAATAGGGGTCAGATTTGTAAAGCACGCAAGTACTTTTCCTCTTGACAGACTGTTCCAACCAGTGTGTGGATCTCTGCAGCTCCTCTAGTTACCATGAGCATCTTGGCTGCTTCTCTGATCAGTGCTCCCCTTTCATAATGGGCACCTTTTGGCAGGCCTGAAACGGTAGGTGTCAAATACTCTTTCCAGTTTTTAATGATCGATAAAACAGTGCTCAGTGAGATGTTCAAAGATACTGAAATTTTCAGAATCTTATTTGAAAAAGACATTGAAAACCATGAATCATTTCCTATGCATTTCTTTATGTCAGCCTATGACAATAAATCCTATTAAAACACATTGAAGTTTATTGCTGTATCTGGTAAAAGGTGAAATAGGTCAACAGGTGTGATTAAGTTTCCAAGAAACTGCATGTGACGAACAGGGACTGTTTGTTTGCTCTAAACCTTTTAAGGGAGAAGAAATTTGAAACGGCATCTCGCCTTGCACTGAAACATTTGGTGAGAACATTGATCTTTTATTACGTTTTGGCTGTACTCAGAAGCAAGTTCATTTTTGTGCAAGGAAAGTGAAGTAACATGGACGCATTGTGCAGATTTGGAGCAGCAGATTTGAATTTAATGGAGATCAGATTTCTTGGATGAGGCTGAGGTCTAGCCTGGCCTGCTTGACACAAAAGAGGCTTGTTTACTATTAGTTATAGGGTAAAATGCCTCCACAATCTTCTCCATGCTCAGTAACAATTTCAGTCAGATGAAACAATGTGTGCAGGGAATCTTTCCTACATCTGTTGCAGCTTACAAATGTACTCATCAATTATCTACAAACATAATCAAGACAGAAAGTATATTTGCCGCCATCACATGATGCAAATACCAAAAAGTGACCCCAATTCGAAACCAGTAAATCTTTCTTTATGGGTTCCTGGCAAAACATAAAGTTCTGGTTGCTGCAGAAAGAATCCGGGTAATTTAGGGCTTTACTACCACACACATAACAAATGGTTGCAGGTAATGAGTCTTAATACAATAGTCACAAAGCATGCCAACACTTATCAGTGCCTGCAGCCTCCAGAGCATGGAGGAATAAAAACTAAAGACATTTTGCATAAATATGCACCATCAAGTTTGGAACCTGAGTAATAAGAACCTGAGTTTGGGAGCCGTAATGAAGTTGGACATGAACTCTTCTTGAAATCAAAATGTCAATGGATGTTGGCATCCATTAATGCTAACAGCTTAGCAGATCATGATCAGGACAATGATTCAAAACAGCAGCAAATCTACAGCAGAATAAAGGAAAGATTTGAGGTGTTGGAGTGGTCCAGTGAAAGTCAGACCTCAAACTGTGGAAAAAATATCACGATAACCCAATAAGTTAGATTGAAATGACAATAAGGCTTTCTTTTTAACCAAAGTATCTTATGGAAAAGGGTGTTTTTAATTAAAGAGCCATACTTTTATGTAGATTATAGTTCTACGCATTGAATTCTGCTTGCACAGAGCTTTCCTTATAATAATCACAACCAGGTTTTCAGTATGGCCACCGTAACCAAACGATAGACTACATGTGTTAAAAAGGATCATGTGCAGGTTTTTGGAATAAATGGTTTCAATCCGCTGGTAGATTCTGCCCAGAACAGTTGATGAGCTGCTGGAAGGCTCCTGGTGACTGTCTTGTGAGTTTTCATCAGGACTTTCAGATTTTAATTTTACCCTTTTAAAAAATGGAAACACTGTTAGGTGAAACAAGAGTGTGTTTGTATGCTGGAGCAGCTAATGGAATCAGATTGGCGTTAGAAACAAAGTTCTCAAAGATCTCTGTGAAAGCATGGAGGAAGGGGGGCGGTGTGGTAGCTCTTTACTCCCTTTAATCAGGCTGATTTTCCTAGAAGCCACATCCTAGCAATGAAACTGGTCACTTCACTCTGATCTCACAAACAACCAGTTATACACTAAGTATGTTTCTGTGATGTGTTTATGAATATGAATTTGGTCAATCATTGGAAAGTTGACTCAGCCATTGCATCAGCCGGAGGAGTTTTTCTTTTCACAAAGTTTAGGCTGGTCTTGTTTAGCTGTGAGGAAGGCTGAGAGAGGGAGCTGCAAAGAGATTGCATATCTGTTACAGACCCTCCAATGCAAACAAACAGCTGGCAGTGCACACTGCTGAAGCAATAACATGAAAAAGATCCAACTGACCTGCTGCAAGAGCTGAATGTGTCTGTGTGTGATCATCATGAAGGGCTCAGGAGATCCACAGGAAGATAAAAGCTGCACAAAATGGAAAAGAGAGCCTCACTGAGGATCATATTACTGAGAGATAGGACTGTGAAAAAAGTGGCCTCTTAATTATTTTTTCAGTTTTTGTCTTTTACATTTAGTCTGGGTAAATACAACGATTAACAGTAGCTGTGATTCCACTGAACATAAGATTGCATAAATTGGAATTATAAAAATAAATTTGCTTAATGGAAACGTACCAATTTCAAAACAGAATAAACTAAAGATGTTATGGTTTGATACTTCTGATTATTGCACTGTATGCGAAAGACGCTACATTTGAAGCAGAATGAGTTTTGCCACCAACACAAAGTGCCATTGTGTATCTGCCAGGTTTCTTACTGTACCTAATGCTTTGCTCTCACTGTGTCATCTGGACAACATGCAGCAATATAAACTCAACTACAGGTTTGGACTGCCAGGGTCCAACATCTTAAACAATTTATTTCATCATGTTTAAGCAGATGTACTATTTCATTATTAAATTTATGCATGTAACAATCAGAGTTTTGTCAGTTCGCGACTCTATAAAGGTTAAATGAACAGAAGTGTTCATGTTGTTGTAAAGACATTTTTACAACTGGAAAAATAAGTGAAACCCAGAACACCAGATTCAAAACAGTATAGAAGAGCTACGGTAAAAAGCTCCATGAGAGGCTCATAAATGCGGCTACCGACGTAAACGGCTTCGGGTTGAGATATTTAGTTTCCACAACCAGAGTGGAACACAGCTGCTGCCAGCAGCGGGAATAATGAATCAGCTTCAGTTTGTTAGCGAGCTGAGTACCAGGCAAGGAGCACTGGCACCACAAGCTGGAAATGTAAATGACGAAGGGGGTCACCGGTTGAAATCCCAGGTTAATCAGGAACACACACACACACACACCTACGCACACACACACACACACACACATAAACAACTAATCGGTCAGTAAAATGTTCTGTGGCGATTTCTGCTGCCGAGTAATGACAACAGTTACTGCTCGTTTGACAATTCCTGTGCCACTTTTACTGTGAAGAAAAAGCTATTATTATCAACAAGCAGTTGTTTCCAGCAAATTCTGAAATTCAAAAAAATCATCTGGTAGCAGGCCTTTCAAAAGCCACTGTGAGACTAAATTATTTAGGGACACGGGCACATATACGCGTCTTTGGTTAACTTTATACTCTACTATGATATTTAAAAGTGGTTTAACCTCTCTGTCTGTCCACACAAATGACTCTCCCGGCGCCATGTTGTGGTCGATTTGAAGCAATCTAACTGGCTAACATAGGTTTTAGCTTGGCGCTACACTGCCTACTATGGGTTTGGCATGTTCAAAATAACGTGCAGGCACGCTTTTGTGTGAAAACGGTTTTGAAATCAATCTTGTGTGTACAATAATACTTTTTAGAATGTTGTGACGGACATTCATTTAAATAAAGACCCGGCTAGGTGCGTACAAGGCCTGAACTTAACTTTTTTTACACTCAGAGACAAGTACACAACATGTATATAATGAAATTAAGGGCTAAATATGTACATTCTTCATGGTATGTCCCCTCTGAAAGACAGTTTTGCTTGTAACAAATGTATGGGGTGGGCGATATGGACTTAAAGTTTTATCACAATATTTTGTGGTACTATTGTGATAACAATAAAAGTGACAAAGAGCTATTTATTAATACTTTTTTAGGTAATTTTATCAATGGCTGTGTCTGAATCGCACAGCAATCATTGCTCCACAAACACAATATGAAAAAAACACAATGCTCTTCAATAAATGTGTAGTATGCTTGTTTAGGACACCAGTCACAAATAACTGTGATTTGTATCACCAAACTGCTCACAGTAACTGCATTTCATATTTATTGATACTCAATGAAAAAACTGTGGAAAAAATTGTGAGGTTTTTGGGGGGCGTTAAACATAATTAACTATAATTTATCATGACAACAATAAATGAAACTTCTTATCATAAGAAATGTATCACGATAAATGATAAACAATACAATAAATGACCAGCCCTAGTTTGATGAAAGGAGTTTTTCACCTAATTCCTCAATAACACTTCTGTGTGGTCTTATATTAAAGCCTCTCACCACCAGTTCCCCCCTCCAGGCCCTTTTAGATTAATTACAGTTTGTTTTTCTTCCTGTAGGATGCTCCTCTAATTGTTCTGTTGATTCAAACACATTTGAATCATTACTACTTTAATTTCCCGCTGTGACGCAGAACTGAAAAACTCTCGTTTAGAGATTCAGATTTGGACAAGGATAAAAAAGATACCAATAAGATATTTCCCCATGTGACTTGATAGTTTATGACCTTTAAGTTTTGGCAAACTTGCCCTCGTAAAAATAGTCATTCGAGTGAGTTTGTTCGTTCCTAGAATGCTAGAATGCACAGCAAGCATGGAAAACATTACCAGAAATTTGAAACGATCCCAGAATTCCCATGCAAATGTCAAAGGTGTTCACAATATCTCAGCCAGTTGTATGATGCTGCAGTTTTAGGGTCACAAAGCTACATTTTTTGAAACAGAGCTGCATCCAAGAAGTTGTAGGGAAATCATTGGGCCCCAGGTCGGTAACTTTCCAGGCTTGGCTTGGTGTTTGCACTGCAGCGCGAGGAATGCGGCGGTTGTTTTAACATTACAATGGCTTGGCAGGACTCTGCTGCGGCCAACCACTCGCTCGCAGACACCGTCAGACGTCTCTCTGGGGTGCCTCCAGCATTGTGCTTCATGGAGGGAAAGGCAATTCAGAAAGTACCAAGAGACGTGTTTGAAAAAGGTTTCTGAGAACGGGTTCTGTTGAGAGACGATCCTCAGAGCTTAGCAGGGCATCTCGGAGTGGCTTACAGTGAGACAACATATCACATTAATAAAATGAGCCAATTTGTGTGCTGGTTCTTTGGTTTCACATAAACATGAGGGAACAAAGAGCCCCAGGACGTTTGATGAAAGCTGTGTTTACAGACTTTTCTTCTACTGGATGAAAAGGGGGATATGTGCTGAAACAATATAAATGTAGGACACATTTCCTCAGATACGACCAACACTGGATCATGATGACTAAATACTTTAGAGAGTTACATAACAAGTCATGCTTTAGTTCTTTGGTTTATTTTCCTGACATGACGATAGCTCTCGGCTCTCGCTTTAACGGGTTGGTTTAACAAAATATGGATCAGTTAGTTGTTAAAATATGAAACGAGTTCTTCAAATGTTTGCTGTAAGTTTTAACAAAATTCACATCAAAACGATATTTTGGAACAAAAGTCCATATTCACATAAAAATGCTAAAGCTGCACTATGTAACTTCTAAAAATATATATTTTTTATATATTTGTTGAAAGTGACATCATGTTGTGACAGTATGGTATCAAAAAAACTGATCCAGTGCCAGACAGAAACAGAAGGCTACCATCAATGCTAACTCTGTTTAGCATATCAGCACATTGAGCAGTGAGTTCATGAGGATGATTGGCAGCACTAAGACCCTCCTCTTGGCTGTGACTGGTTGTTTGTTGTCAGGAATGGTGCATTTCTTCAGCAGCTCAGGAGGAGCTGGAGGAGATCGATCTATTCACAGATTATCTGACAACAAATGTTAACTTTTTTTTTATTAAAGTTACATATTGCAAGTTTAATATATAAGAGCATTGTTTACAATGTAATCTATTTCAATTAATCAATTTTTAACACATATACAGCAACTGCAGTGGCAGGAACATGAAAGAATGAAGTCTTTAGTTCAATGGAGATTCCTGTGTGCAGAAGTTTTTACTTTTTAGTTTTTCTTTTTTCTTTTCGTTTTGAGTTAATGTTACAATTAAAAGTAGAATTAGACCCAAGAGAAATGTACTTTTTTTCTTTTTAACTAAGTCAGATAGAAATACCAAACTGATGAGTGACTGATAAAAGCCTTGCCAGTAAAACATAAACTCACCACAAAGGCACAGTAAACAAAAGTGAAGCCAAAGAAAAGCAGGCTGCCATTTAAAATATGTCAGAGGAACTGTGCAGACAAACAGGGCTGACATAACTTACATTATAACTTTGAGTTTGCAGACAGACAATAAAACAGGTATTATATAATTTATTCAGTAAAGCTGTACTTCAATGTTTTTATAATAATTTGGAGTATTACATTAGAAAAGGCTGACGGAAACAAAATTCAAAATAACTTCTTGTATTTCACAGAAATGTTTTCACATCTTTGGCTTATTCGAAATACAGTTAATGCGCTAAAGGGGCAATGGGAAAACATTTACCCCGTAAGTTCCGATGTGGCAAACTTTACAACTGACTGGTGGATCTGTGCTATACCAGAGGCACGAAACTTGGAAAAATGTCAAAATTCAGACCTCCAGCTTGGGGAGAGAATTCTGCCCATGTTTCTGAGATGTGCGCGACATGTACTTCTGTTTATTACAGCTTTATGTAGCGGCATCAACATCTAATGAAATTACACTTTGCATAGTCTTGTTGATTCACTTCAAATCAATAGATGGACATATGACTTATTTGCACTTTTTTCTTTCTTTTTTGCAGCATTTTAAAAGTTCATTAAAATTCAGATGACACTTGGATTGGACAGATAAAAACAAGGTATTATGAACAAGAACTGGGAAAGTTTGATACCCTGCTAATCTTCATATTGGCCTCTTGTCTTTATGGTTTTCTATAAAGTATACATTTGCCACTTAAATGAAAGATTTACAATTGGTCGAGCTCTGCGTCATATAAAAATCAGACAGTGTCATGTTGCGTTTCAATAAACTAAAGAACAAATTAAGTTGGCATTAGCCTCTTTATGTGACACATCATGTCCTTTTTCTGTTTCAAAAGTCTTTAAAAGATAAACTCCTGTTCACACTTGTTCATAAAGTCCTCCTTTATGTTTGGTGCATTTGTCTCTCACCCATCTGACATGCCCAGGCAGTCAAAGTACATTTTCTCTGACAGATGGCATTTTTCATTCCTAGAGCTTGTCATGCTTGACAGCAGTAATTTATGGCTATTTGACAGGCCTTGTTCCTTCTGCCTTCTTTCATTTCCAAAGTAAAGACTTCTGGTTTCTTAAGGATTAAAACTACAGTTTCATGTTAAACCATGGATGCACAAAGGTTGACATTTGCATTTGCAATATTAAAAGCCATTAATTTTTTATAGCTTGCTTTTGTAAATCTCCAAGTAAAAGCATAAAGTAAGATGTTTCTTTTTGCTTGTAAATCCAGGTAGTCTACAGGGCTTTAGGGTAAAAATATTTAATAAACTAAAGAGTTTTGCAAATTTTGGCAAATTGCAGCTTCAGTAGCTTATGACTGGCCACTGGACCAGATGTAGGTCCAGTTTGAATATGAAGCTTAATTTTAAAGAAAAGACAGATTGACAATGCAAGAAGAAACAAGTTTTTTCACAATATCACATATTATGATTGATCTTGATCAGAGCTTAAAAATATATATAAATAAATAAAATAAAAAAACGTATCAGAAAAATGGCTCAAAGTTCAAAGCACACCAATAATCCAAATCTATATTCTATTTTTTTTTCTTTTTCATAATGTCACATGTTGTGAGTTTTAAGCATTGAAGTTCAAAGGTGTGTGTGACTCAGACCAAGCCACTCCTTAACCTCCACACCTCTGGAGGTTTTTATTTCTTTTCCAAATTGAATAACTTAACGCTGCATTTTGTGTTTACTTGGGTTATGTTTGTCTGCTATTAAAGTTCATTGGCTTATCTGAAAGTTTTAAAGGCACAGTATTGTGTTTTATGTAAAATTGACATTTGTTTTAGCTTTACATCATGTTATAATATTATTCACTCATCAAAAACACAGTGTTGCCTTGATTCTTTCAAGCACGTTTGATAAATCTTTTCATCTCCCATGGCAACCAATCGGGATGCAGAAGCGTTCATTTTTAAGTCTCCAAGCTAAACTTCCAGCTCACAGAGTGCCCCTCAAAAACAGACAAAGCCTTGGTTCCTAATCTCAGTTTTCCATCAACTGTATATGCCTTCACATACACATGGTTAAGTTTGCATGTGTTGCATGTGTATAGCAACCACATAGCACATCTGTTACACACTAACGGATTCTGCTTAACGTTGGAATCAGCTGCGCACTTAATTGAGGTAGCCAGAGGGGTTCCTCTGCTTGACTCTGATCTTCTTCCTGCTTCCTCTCAAGGCTGGTGGATGGTAAAATTACCCTCCACAGATACTTAAAGTGGCGGAGATGTTATGCAGATACATCTGTGAAATACACACAGAGCAGCACAATGCATGTAGAAAATCATAATTAATGGAGGAAGAAAACTTGAGAAATCTGATAATGAAAGAGTTTCTTTTTGTCATTTATTTTTATGCCAATAAAAGATAGAAGCATTACTGTGCTATGATTAATCTTCTAGATTCCCTTTGTAAAAGCACAGATCCTATCGTGTCATATAGACAAAGGAAACCATGGAAACACTGAAACAAAGGCACAATAAGGCCTTGCTGACAAGAACCATGATTGTCATTTTTTTTACATGAATCGAATAGTAACCAGATGTTGAACATACAGTATATTAATGTCAAGATCCCTTTGCAAAAAAGCTGAAAAATGTCAATTTTGCAGCAAATCAGGAGTAAATTTACAATTGATTCATTTTCCAATAAACGAACTGAATCCAACCATTGCTTAGAGTACGGAGAGCTGAGGAATTAAAAGCCAAACTGAACACAGATTTAATTTAAATATGTTGCTTTCCAGGATATCTGGAAATCAATGCTCCTAAGATTATGTAAGTTGAAAAAACATGAATAAAAAAATTTCAACTAGTTTCTAGTTGCAGTTTTAACTTAGAATGCACATTTTGTAAAACTAATGAATGTTCTGTCTGCAGTCTAGAGTTCCAACTGCATGCTGAATGTTCAGAGCTGCTGCAAAGAACAACTACAATATTTTTACCCAAATATTAAACCATTTGGGTGCATGCATATACTTTGCAAAGATAATTCAGCTTTCATCCTCAGATGATCAGACAATCAACAGTGACAAAAATACAAGATGGTGATATCACAGCAAAAACAACATACAGTTTGACACAGGTGCACTCTGGGTATTTTGTGCTCTTCATGCCAGTAAACAAGCTACCTTTCAATTGACCATGTAATTGCACAATTTAACACTTCAGAATGAAATTCACTAAATGGAAACACACCAATACAGAAAAAAAAAAAACAACTAATTTTTTGATAAAAAGTTTGGATGGGGTGGGTTTTTTGGCCAGAAACCCCCCCCCCACAAAACTATTATTTCACAAAACTGCAATGGAAACGTTTTTTTTTGCATCACCCAAGACACATGATCAACAACCATTTGCTGCTAGAGGCACAAACCACGAAGAAGACGAGTACAGGAAGTAGTTGGAGGATGATGGTGTGGCATGTTTTTAATGACTTATCGTGTGAACAGATTAATTCACGTGTGATTTTTAATTGCATTTCTTATCTTCACAATTGTGAAATTGTGTTTTATGACATAAGCATAATGTCAACTAAGTTTTGTGCACATTTCTAATAGCAACACATTTACTGATTTGAGCAAAATCTACTTGGCAAGATCACTAGCTGTGTGATAGAAGCTTTTCATTCAACTCCAAAATAATTCCCCCTTTCCATTAGAGGGTAAAACTCTATACATAAAAACAATAAAATGTTTATACCTGCCATTAAGCAATTTATTCCAAATAGCCTCGTCGTGAAGTGTTTTTTAAGCACCCTTAACAGCACACTAGGTTTTTGGTGAAAATGTGCAGCTAAGACTATTAAAAATCCACCTTGGAGGTCCTGCTTTGTTCACGAAAGAAAGTGAACTATTTACCAAAAACAGTTTAAGGTTCACTTCAAACTGGCAGCATTCCAGAGCTTGTCCTGTACACGAGGCTGAGATTATTCCTGCAGACAAAAAAACGAGGAATGTCACAAGCGACTCCAGCAACGACTGCCTCTCCTTGTAGCATGCGTGATTTAGGCCTTTGCTTAATGTACTGTACAGTATGTAGCTCTGTGTGTGCTCAGGGATGCAGCCAAATTACTTCACCGCAGTAGAGTGGATTGTGGCGCCAATAACTATATTGCTGGCTTTAGTCCGCTGTTTTCTACCCCGGTTTTCTTTTTGTTTTTTTTGCAGGCATGCTGAAGAATAATTTGACACTGAACTCTGTACTGTAAACCGAGTCAGCTGCAAAGTATATGAAGTGTGTAAGAAATAGAAGACATTTTTGGAAAGTGTGCCTCTGTCTTTCACAGTGGTCCCAAGAGTCTCCTCAAGGTGTAATAAAAGCTCTGATTTCAGAGCCAAAAGCCTCAGAGTTTCTGTGTAAAACGGTCCTCGGTGTTGCTGCCTATTAACCGTCTCGTTTATCCTAATTTGCTGTGGACCATTTACATAGTTAGTGTTCACAAGAGCCCTTAAATTGAGGCCGCAATAACTTCAGCAACAGGCTTTGGACACATGTATTAACCGCTTTCCAAGTTAACTTTCCAGTTAAGTTGTAAGTTTTCAGCAGACTGAACACGAGAACAACATGGAGTCAAAATATCGATTTCTCCAAAATACTATGAGGGGCCAGTCGCTGAATTTCCCTAACAAATGTGAACAAAACTTTTTTGACATTCTCCTAATGTAAATAAAAAAAAAAAATAAAAAAAAAACTATTTTGGAATCGCAGTATGTCCATTAAATAAGAAATGCAATTAAATTCACACATTAATAAGTTTGTTGATGTAAAAGATAATTACAAAATCATGGCAGCAACAGACGTAAATATTAGCCCTGATCAGCCATCAGAGGAGACACCGGCGTCTGATTGGGCATTGCAGCCACAAGCTCCTTGTACTTGGGATCAGCTATGCTATGTTTTTGGAAAATTATAGTCAATGATTTTACAGAAGAGAAATAGATTCAACACTTTAGATTGACAAACTGAACGTTTGATAAACTATGGTAGGCTGCGAGAGCTCTGGTGAAGGCCATTGCTAAAAAAAACAAGCACATTGCTGCTGTACAGTATACACAATAGCATTAGTCATGTGATGCAAAAGTGTGTCCATTGTAGTTTTGTTGCAAAATACACTAATTTTGATACGGCTGAAAAACCACTTACTGCTAGCGCAAAAACATTTAATCAAGAAAAGTGAGATTTTTTTCCCCGAAAATTGGTGTGTTTCCAGTAAGCAAATTTACAGAATTTTATGGTTAATGGAATTGCAACTGTGGTTTTCACAAACTGAAAATTATGCAGGATTCAGAATGTAGACAAAGGAATTTTACAAAACCTACAATAGCCTAGGAAGATCAACAACATGCAAAAGTCATCAGAAGTTATGTTAAAACAGAAGTTACGTTAAACTTTTCTTCTTCTTAGCACCGTTTCCGCATTTGTTAGACCCTTCTGGGCCACCGTAACAGATATGATCTAAACACCATTCACTATGTTCAAAAATGGCATGTATATAAGAAAAACACCCATTGAGAATTTGCATACTTGATGCAGCGACTTGTCTGATCCATTTGTGATATATAGCTGACATAAAATGGGTTGGTTGAAGGTGAGGATGGACACAGTTGGATCCAGGATAAGGTGAAGAAATCAGTTTAATGAAGCCCAAAATGTACACAGGCCAGAAGAGCCATGAGACACGAACACAAACTCAGGTAGGGAGACAATGACAAACTATGACAAGGATCCAGCAGGGAGCAAGAGACACAGGTGAGCTTAAATAAACAGGGGAGGAATAAAGGGAGCAAGAGACAGCTGGAACCAATCAGGTGCTTGACAAGACAACAAAGGGACTAAATTAACTGAGAAACGCACAATATCTTGTTGTATAAATACAAAAAGCAGGATATTATTTTGCATATCCAATAGAAAATGTACATGGAAGTACATGAAATTTCACAAAAAAATAATTTCGATAGAGAATATTTTAGATGTAGTTGTTCAGTCTATGCATCAAGCTTTAATCACCAAACTGTAAAACATTTTAACCATCTGGCCCAAAATGGCATAAAGAAAATTTTCCGGCCAAGGTAATTGAGCTTAAACAGATTAGTTGTGCCGACTTTGACCTTGCTTTTGTTTCCACTGGAAAAAATAAGTGAGCTATTTTGTAATTTAAGCAAAAGAAAAACAAACCAAACATTAGAGCTGGAAGTTAGATTAAATGGCCAGTTGATTCACACACTACCAAGGTGGAGAACTTGGAGCTTGAGATACTGCCATTGATTCCAATCAGGGAGCCATTTCCCTGCGATAATCATTCCATGTTTGCAGGAGGATGGAAGGGCACAGGCACACTTGTTTTGACTCTCTATTTAGACAAATGTGCAAAAATGTTTTTCAAGGGCACAGTCTTTAATGAGCTTTGGAGACCCGAATGATGACCAGTAAACACTTTAATTACAGTTTGTCGGCCCACAGGGTGCAGCCAGCCTCAAGACTTTCCTTACAAATCTCTGGTTCAGTGGTTTGTTTTGGAAAAGTAAAGTGGAAAAGACTGAAACTGTGTAATCCACTGATGCAACAAGGGTCTAGTGTAAGGCATGCAAATAAGTTAACACTTCTAAATAGTCAGGAAAATTTAATTTAATTTTTATATCAAAAATGCCATTCCTGCGCAAAATGTTATTAATGCTGCTTTCATTGCTTGAGTTTTGGCAATAAAAGCAGCGTCCAAAACATAAACTAAATTAAACTGTTACTATGTTGAGGTTGCCAGCAAGTATACCATAGCTGATGTTCTTTTAATACCAACTTTATAAAACATGGAACACTACCAGCTTCAGGCTGTCGACTCAAATGAAGAGGATCAAATACAGTAAACTGTGAACTATCGATAGGTTTAAAACTTCAGTGAGTATATGAGACTTATGTAAACTTTTGACATTACCTGGAATATTTTCATTACGTTTAAACCTGTATTTCTGTGGTGACCATTATGCTTCGACTGCCAGTGATTGTTTCACCTTCTCCACTGTGTTTAACCTTTGGTAGGATAGTCCAGCAGATCTTTTGATGTTAAAGAACATTGTTCCAGGAGTCTTCTGGTCCTAATGAAGTTTTGGAAAACTAATTCTTGCTTGCATGTTTTCTGTTCCTTTTTTTAAGATCAGTCTTTCTCTAGGTAGTATTGAAAAAACAAATTATGCTTGTTCAATTATTTTTACATTTGTACTCTCACAAATGATGCAGTGAACATGTTAAATACTACAATATTTAGATCTTAGTGTTTTTTGCTATTTCTAGAAATACACAGTCTGGCCTTTGGGTGCATTTGCTGGGATATCCACTTTCGGGGAGATTTAGACCTGCTTTACATAATGTCTGACTATAAAAAATTGTTCTGTACCGTATATTGATTGACCCCAAATATCTTTAAAGGAACCTTATAACACTTCCCACACTGTCCACCGCCGATGTCTTTCCTGTCTGGCGTTTTGTTGACACACACAGATCTTTATGCCAGACCAAAAATAAAACAGCTGATTGTGATTGATTAAGCCCATTCACACCAGCCGTATTTGGTCTGTTTTATTCAAACTCCACTTTGTTTCCCTATATGTTCGGTTAAGACTGGGAAGGTGTCTTAACCTTCCCAGAATGCAAAACTCTGACGCTGACCAAAGAAGCAAGCTCTCGTCCATCTAAAACCAATGTGTGGTTCAAATGTGTATGTGAACAGACTGGAGACTGCTTCAAAAGCAGGCAGCAAGCTAAAGCGCATGGCATTCTGGGTAAATACAATCAAAACAAATATGTGTATGTCTAAAATGTTTATTTTATTAGTCTGATGTAATATTCTGGTTCTAAATACCATTTTTTTTATTAAGCTTGTCATAATTAACAGAAACATCAATTTAGCTGTAGTTTAACTACATTTAATTATTTTCAAATAAATTTACTTTTTACTAATATTCTAATTTATTGAATGGGTCTCTGCATTAGCTTATAATGTTTTTTAAACTCCAAAATAAAACTTTTTTTATTTATTTTATTTTTTTTTTTTATGTAAACTTATTTAAAAAGTCAAAATTTTACCAGTCATGTCAAATGGAGCATTGTCAATGTCTGTCGTTTTCATTTTGGGGAGAGTCATTGAAGTTTTGTAGAAAGTTGAGCTTTGTGTTCCATTGTTAGTTAAAGCAGCAGAGTAACGACTGATTGTTGGTCAAGAGGCATAAAGATGGAGAAACGTTGACAGGCAGGCATGACCTGCTGTAATCTGATTCTGTGTTGAAGACTAGGGAAAGAATGGATGCCTTTGTTTGTGCTCAAGTTAATTATTGGCATTTTTTAGTACTTCTGCAACCAAAGTCTGTATTCTCAGTGTTAGTTAATTGATACCAGGACTATGAACATATAACCACAATCCAAACTCAAAGTCAACTGGAATCTGGAGCCAACAGCTGGTCCTCTGGACTGGGGTTGGCAAAAATACACAATTTAGACTTACTAACATTCCACTAATAACATGTTTCTTCAATTTTATTACTTACATGGGTTTTATAGCTTGTACCAAACATCCTTTCATAAACAAAAAAAAATTGCGAATGCAGTTTGGATGGGAAATAATTATTCATTCTGTTTTTCATTATATATTCAAACTACTGTTAGAAAACTGATTTAACATCACATGCAAAATGTCAGATTAGCTGTGGAAGGTCTCAGATGTTCCAGGAAAGCACATCTTACTGACGAACTTATATGTTTGGATGATGCAGGAAACATATGTAAACATCAATAAATGTAAAACAATTATTTAAAAGAGCAGCATATCTGCACATCTTTAAAATGTTTAAATTGATGTATTTTTTTCTACCTGGCAAAAGTTGTGCCTGAGGAGGTCTTCATTATGTTCTGTCACTCAAGGCAGTTAAGGCTACCAGTAACTAGCTGCTGGTATATCCTAGCTTGCTAGCTAGCTTTTTGGTATCTACCATGGGTAGGTTTAAATTTATTGCCAGTTGGCTGAACAGCGTTTGTCTTCACCACCGGCTCACTGATCCCATGGGGTGGCTAAAACTCCCCACAAAACAGCTGGCGCTGCTACTATAGCACTGATCTAAGAGCAGCATGTGGTCCGACAAAAACTCTAAAGTCTGAGGTTTAGTGGATTTCAAATGGTCAAGCATCAGGCTGACCCAATAATTTTATTTCAACAAAATTGTTACTAAGGAGGAAAATACAGCTGAGTAGGAGGAACCAAAAAAAGAATATAAAATGTGACTTTCTTTTGTACAATTCTGTCACAATACAGGTCATGGTCTTAAAATGGCCTTAAAGAGTTTTAAATTTGAGTTGGTAAAGCTTGCAGAAACCCTGCAGAAGTAGCAGAAAGAGCAGTGGGCAAAATGGGGACACAATTAGAGACCTGGATGTCCAGAAAATATGCCCCACCTTAGTCAGACACTGTCTCTTCACACCTAATGGTGCATTCACACCAGCTCTGTTTGACTCTGGTCTGTTTGCCAAGAAAGTCTGGATCATTTGGGGAGGAGGGAATACACAACTGAACTCTGATGTGAAATCTGGTCTGCCTTTGGTTCGGTTGAAGTGAACTCTGGTGCAGTATGAATGCATATGTGAATGCAAGTGAACCAGAGACCGCTTCAAAAGCAGGAAGCAAACTATAGCTAGCAGTGGGCATTCTGGGTAAATACAACCAAAGCAAATGCTCAAGTCCAATGCTAGCAGGAGAAATGGCTTCTGGACTTTTACCAAGGACAAAAGAGAAATCCTCCAGCCCCCAAAATCTGACATCACTCCATAATAGTCTTTATGTTTTGTGAAGACTAAAGTTGTGCTCTGTCTTCTGAGGTTTTCCTGTTGTTTCCTTCAGTAGCTTTTGGTGCAGCGCCACCACAGGCGAGAGGGCGACATGTTTTTCAAAGAGTTTGGCTTATGTTGTTCAATTATTCATAACAGTTTAACCTTATTTTACATTCTTCCTGCCAGCTATGTTGATTGTGTTCATTTACCTTTAATTCAACCAGCTAATAAAAGAATGGAAGCTCTGCCTAAAGAGTTTTAATTCCCAAATGTATCTCCTTATTCAAATGTAAAAATTTTCCCTGAACTCTGACGACTGCTCTATACATGATGAGAGAGAAACGCTGAGTTGACTCTCGCCTGGTGGGTTTTAGTATTAGGCATGACCAGGAAGTACAAAAAAATGCACTTAAACTCTCCGGTTACATGCGGTTATGCATGCGTCTGCATATTTCTTCATTATTTTTATGCACTTTTATAGTTTTGTTTGTGTTTGCTGACAAGTTGAAAGTGATTTCTGACTATAAACTTTAGCTCAAAAGGCTCCAGCCAGCTGCGTGCGTGCCTGATCCAAAGAGTATCACACATCTGTCCATCTGCACAACAGCAGACGCAGCGCTAGCAAACAAGCCCCCCCATTCAGCCCCTCGCTGTGAATTCCGTACATTCACGGGACCCGAGGGCAACTTTGAATGAGAGCTTTACTCTCTCCAGTGCCTTTCAGAAGTGCATGTGCACGTCTTAATTTGTGGCCTCTTTTCTTAAAGTGCTGTTAGAATGAGTGTAAACATGCATAATGTAACCACAGAGGTGCTACACCACCGTAAATAACATGTGGTAGAAGGTGGCAAGATTGGGATGGGGATGGATGTTAACCTTTTAAGGCTCCTGTGGGAAGATATATGCACATGCATGTGTTAACCAAACCACACAGGCATGCACACGTACGGTGGACACACCCTGCACCCCAACACCTGAATATGTAAGAGAGCGTGTGTGTTGAGGTGAAGGCACCCGGTTTTATAAATGCCTTCCAGCAGAAACTGTTTTGTTTACTATGATAATCTTGATTGTTATGCCTACTTAACATTTTTTTTCATTTGGGTAAAAAAAAACAACAAAAAAAACTCCAACTTAACATCTTGTGTCCTTCTATACCATGAAAATAGTTGTGCTCCAATTTAGAGTGCCTTGCAAAAGTATAAATATAAAATACAAATACAAAATAATATTTAAGCAAAAAGCTGTTATTTTGAAGGTTGTATTTATGCATCCCTCATCAGATCAGACAATCACCTCATGATAAATTTCAGTTAGGTGCTAATTTCAGGCTAAAGTTTACTTGGTTGTGCTATAATGTTGGTTTATTTACTTCTGTGTGTTTTTGTGATGTGTAAAATGTGCAGGGATTCATGGCTGTGCTAAGGCTGATGGTCATCTTATAAAACATGGAATCATTTTTTATTTGAAGCTGAAACACAGGAAATGTTAAGGCCAGCAGAACCACCAGGATTCGCTGCTGTCAGGTGCTGATGTCACGGTTTTCTAGGGACGGACAACACACACGGCTGCTCTCAACGTCTGCGCCTTTTTTAAATGCTAATTTTTCTAGTCACACAATTAACTTGTTTATCTTAGCCTTGCTTAACTGCATACAACTCAGTGATTCTTGAGAATAGGGACAAAACAGGTCCTATGGATAAAGCACATAGTTTGAATAAAATATACACAAAATAT
>NW_015112867.1:368938-380488 GCF_001443285.1 Poecilia latipinna | reverse complement strand
GAAATAACAAAAAATAAAAAATAAAAAATGGGAAAATTAAAACCCATTTTGTCCCTATTCTCAAGAATCACTGAACTCTATTTTTAGTGCTTTTATGCTAACTTTTTTCCAACTTAACTTAAAGTCAAAATTATTGAACCAATGTAAACTAAATATTGCAAACAACTGTTTAATTATTCCCCTTTCTCCTTTATGAAGAGATTTTTTGTGCAGTAGTCTGAGGTGGCTTTTCCTTATTATTAATATACATTATATACATCAACCTTCCAGTGGGAATAGGGATGGAAATTAGCGATTTGGCTATTTCCTCTCTTACGTATAAATGTTAATTGATATGTAATGCCTCACTTTTGAAAAATAAACAGTAAATCAAAATTATTAATGATGGTTACAAAACAACAAAAGGCACATTTCTGTCATCTACTGACATGGAGTGTGGTCAAAATACTAATCTATAAAAGACACGATATGAACAAACGGACTGACGGCTCTGCTGGTTGGGGCAGGGGAGGAGTCAGCAGTGCGGCCAATCAGATTTAAAGCTTTAAAACTAACGTACACTATTCCAGGGTCAGCTCATGCATAGCTTTTTTAATGCAATATGTCAATAATAATATTTCTTAACGTGGTCATGTCCACTATATTGTATATTTAAATTATGAACAACAAACATCAAAGACTTGATGTTTGTTCTGTTCAACAGAACCTTAATTCCAACCATGTTTTGACTTTGCGATGCCCGGCAGCTGTAGGTTGTAAAGACTTCAATTTAAAGTTTGTGTTCTGCCACAGCAGCTGGTGCAAGTTTTTAATCACAGTGGGTAGAATGGCTTCCAACTGTGCCTAACATCAAATGCATAGTCAAATTGTCAAATAAATGAATGAATAAATAATTTCAGCCAACTCTTGCAGCATAACAGTCTTTATATGTCTGAGGCACTTTAACATTAAACATTCGGAGAAGCACGGCTTTAAAACTTAAGTTATTGACAGCTGCTTTGTAAGAGCTTTGCATGGAAAGTCTTGAACACTCAACAATGAATTCTGTCAGTGTTTCTGGTCTTTTGAAGCAGCAAAAGGATTTAGCTTTCATAAATAATACAGCAGCTTGGAACTTAAAAGGCAAAATCAGCACATATTGTGTGATGCTTTTGCTGTTAATTAGCTTATTTTTTTCAGCTAAGATAATATTTACGCCATATTTTTCAGGTGGTTCATGCCATCCCAGTTGTAAGTCAGAAAAAATGTTTTATTTTCAGAAAATGTGCAAGTTAAAATGAAGAATTTTTTTTATTTTTTTTTTTATATTTTTCCCTGTCAGACGATTTTCCTCAATTCCAATTAATGCATTCATTAATTGTTCTGTTCCAAAGCATTTTGGGATTTGTATTTTTGTGTGCATGTGTATTGTTTACTACAAGTGTAACAGAGTTGATTCTGCATTTAGTCCTGTGGGAAAAACAGGCAGACAGCAGCTAATTTGAAGGCAATTGTGATGCTACTGATTTAAAAATAGTCGGAAACAGGCCTTTTGTCATTAATATGATCCATGGTGCCTGATTAACCATCAACAGCTTTATTTTCAGCACATTGAAATATCAACTTTATTAGCAAGGTTTTATGTAGTAATGCACTCCTACCACTTTTTAACAAAGCTTAACTAGCATTGCAAAAAAAAAAAAAAAAAAAAGAACCTTTTTCCACGGTATCCAAAAGAAAAGAGACTGTCTGGTAGTGGGAAAACAATTCACTCAAAATCACAATCGATGAGCTTAAAATGCTCAACAGCAAAGATAATAATTCACAACTGCAGTCATTAAATGTAAATAAAATGTACCCACTGGAATTTAGCAGTGGATCTGTCATCCTTTCAAAATAAAAGCTGCCAGTGTCCATATAGTTTCCTATCACAATAAACTTTCTGTTTTACAATCTACTGTAATAACATCACACTGCTGCACAAGCCGATACCTTCCAAAAGTATCAAAACCTCTTCAACTTTCCCCTTTTTTTTCATGCTAAAGCCACAAACATCAAAGAAAAGTTAGAGAGAAAAATAAGGCATAAACAATTATTTGCAGCAGTCATTTGATTTGTTAACGGAATCCACCTGTGTGTAATTTAACTTTAGCATGATAATATTTAATCCAGCTGTTTTTTTTTTAGATCTCTGAGGTTGACTAGGGAGAATAATTGAACAAACAGAACCTGAAGGATTAAATAACTAAGTCAACAATAAAGTTTTGTAAAAGTTTAAACCACGGTTTGGTTGTAAATAGGGGGAAGATCTGATTAAAACAAAACACATCTAATTATTTAAAGGTGTAATTAATTAGTATTAATTAGTTACACTATAACAGAAGCCATGGTAATTAAATACTGAAGTAATTTATTCATTTGCCGTGTGACTGAAATATTTTCAAACAGGTTAATATTTAGTTATGCATTAAAGGAATTACTTAATACTTAAGGATAAATTTAATGTACTTATTTAAATACTGATGTACTTAGATACACCAGTATTTAAATACTGATGTATTTAATAAGTTAAAATAAGTTAAGTTAAATTATTTTAAGATAAATGTCTTGATTTAATGGACACATTTATAATTTTATGTAATTAATTACACATTAAAATAATTATTTCTTGAGTTTAGTTTTTTGTAATTTGGCACTCTTCTGCCTCCATAATTAATTGAAACAGAATATTTGCCACAATAAAAAAAAAACAACTTCTGAATTTATCTGGATTTTGGTCAACAGTTGACTAAAATTAATCATGACTTCATGACATCAATCATGACATGCATGCAATATGCAGACACATATGTATGCATTTAGATGCATTCAAGTCAAAACTATAGAAAAAGACATTTTAAAAACCCACACAAAATAGGAGAAGTCCATAAATAAATTATAATTTTAAATACTTTAAGCACTTTTTGTATTTTTTTTTTATTTTAAATAAAAAAAAATACATTTTCTGCTTCTTCAAGTAACTCTAGCACAAATGATGATTATTGAACATTTTACAGCAAAAAATAACCAGTTAATGCAGGATAATTTCCTGCTTTATATTTATGCTCAGCTTTATGCTGGTCTCTTGCATAAAATCCTAATGATGTTTGTTATTGTAACATATGAAAAGATTTGGGGGTATGAATGCTTCTGGAAGGAATAATCCAAAAGTATGTTATTGCAGGCAGGATAAAGTGAAACATGAGCTCAATGTGGCCAATGATTTCTGCTCTAAAGCCAAGAGGCTGGTTAATGAATAACACCTTGTAAGTTATCAGATCATACAGCAGCAGGCAAGTGATATCACCGCACTGTAAAACAATGCTTTTAAAGTCTAAGCTGGGTCTTGTGTTCATATTCCAGCACTGATTTCTGGAGGTCCTGGCCCCTTTTGGCAGTGAGCCTGCTAACTCCTAGAGAGCTGAAAGTAGAAGTGATTTTGATAAAGCAGAACAAATTGGTGAGAGTGGGAAAAAAAGTGGGGAAGCAGACAGAAGAAGCAAAATAACTTCTCTTCACTCTGCTTTGGTCATGAGGCACACAGGATCCCCACAACGTGAAACACATGGGGTGGTTGATAAGACCAGGAAAGAAAATGGAGGCAAAGATGCTTTGACTGATAATGTCATTAAAAGATTACATTATGTAGAGATTGATATACAGTCAGGCCCATACAATGGTTTGGACAGAGACAACTCAGTTTCAACTGGGTGCAGTATGGGTCTTTTGAATTAAGAAGTTCACCAGTGTTTTCTTTTATCTTTCTGTCTCTTTAAGTCTCTCTTCTTCTGCTGTTTGTGCCTCCTCAATTTCATTTCCCCTTGTCATTTCTGCATTGCTTCTATTTAAACATGCTCTGCTTCAAATTCAAAGGGCTGAATGTTAATTATTGTGCAAAAATGACTTCTGGCTGACTGGAGCTAGTGCTGTAGCATGTGGCATATGCCATCTATCCATGATGCATTGTCCAGGATGCAAATATGCATTGCCATGTAACAAACATGGCAATGCATATTTGCATGGCAAATATTGTCATATCTAAATGGTGACAATATTTTATTTAAATATATAAAAACTAAACAGCCTACACTTTCCTATATTGCTTTTACATTAAAATGAAGGTTTATCAAATAAAGTCTATTGTTATAACAAATCATGGATCTTAAAAGTTCTAACCTTTTACTCGATCTGAATGTGAATGCAGTGAACAGTCCAGTTCTGCTGAACGTAACTCCAAATTATTCACAAAAAATGTGCCCATTTGCTGATGTTTTCCATAGCGTAACTGATATCTACGAAATATCTAAAATATTTTTTTCAAATACAGCTGGGGAAGCTAAAATATCTAGGTCCAATAATAAATGACATGATATTGGCTGCTGTTTGCAAAGCAGCCAATCTTGGATGTTTGCTTCTGCAGTGGCGCTAAGTAGGGCTGTGTAATAATATCGATTTTGGGATATATATCGATATTTTCTTTCCTAGAAAAAAATCGATATTCATCCGCAAGTATCGTAACATCCATGTCACCTTGCTCACTCACTGCTTGCTTCGCCGGGAGAGTGACTAGGTCACCAGGTTTAGTGATTCCTTCAGATGTTAAGTGTCAAGGTTAAAAAGGTATCAAACTATTCAGAGCATGGTAGTTGGTGCACTTTATTTACTTTACAAATGCATGTAAACTACAGTTTGTATTGATTCAATTAAAAGAAACATGTTTTCTCACCACTTCTTTGATTCATTTTGTCCAGCTATCAACTTTAAGTCTGTGTCCATGTCCAACCAGAGCCAGGTATTGTGTAGTTGGTGCAGGTATTGTGTAGTTGGTGCTTTTAATCAGTTTTCAGTTAAATTAATTCAATCCAAGTCTATAACAGTCACAACATGTCACCAAAATCACTCTGTCCCTCTAAAATCTTTAAGAAAATCGCAAAAGTATTGAATTGTATCGTTTGCTGAATATCGCAATATATATTGTATCATGAGCAGAATATCGTGTATCGTATCGTATGATTATTGTATCACTACAGCCCTAGCACTAAGGCAGTTTCCGCTCTGCGTATTTGTACATATTAATGCCATGGTTTTTCCTGTTCCTGCTTAGTCTTATGCTGCTCCACTGCTCTGTTTGTGTTCACCTGTGCCACTGTACATTAACTCCTGTTTCTACAATTCCCTTTCATCTTCAGTTTCTACGAAGACTCAAAATAATCAAGGTCCGATCTAAGGAAAAGCACCTCTGTCATATAATTCTTCATTTCCTGATTATACAGCACTTCCTGTTTGCTCTGCCAGTCACTCATCAAACTGTCAGTTCTGAAAACGCAGCTTCTGTCCGGCTTGTACATTCAGATTTCTGTCAATAAAACTTATTCAACATTTCCTAGGTTGAGGTTTTTATCCAGGATTCAATCTGTATTTTACACTTAAGGCATATAAAATAAAAGCGTTTTTAGAGGGGGTTCAAGTATTGGTAGAACTTAGTTATTTGTGGGAGGTTGTCGTCCCTAACAACCACAAATACCAGGTGCCCACTGTATTGTATCCTTAAGAAAATTGTCCATTGTTTTTATACAAAAGCAGATTAATAAACAAGTAGCAAAAAGAAAAGCCAGTGAAGGAGTTGTCTACAATATGAATTAAGGGCTTGGCATGCTGCTTGGGGTAATGAATGTTATTCGCAGCCAGCTCCTTTGCATACCAAACTACTGTTCGCTTACTCTAACTTTGAAGTACAGGTTTCATTTGCTTCACTTATCTCCTCTTGTGAGGATCAGTCATCTGAAAAAACAGAAAATGTCACCATATTCAGCTGCTTTCATCTTGGGCCTTTGGGGCAGAAGATATTCCATGCGGTTTCTTTCAAATCCCCATAGTTGGGCTCAAACCCACCTTCAAAAGATCAGTAGTCTGCAAAAATGGAACAATGAGAAAAAGAAATGTCAAAATATGAAGAAAGAAAGGGAAACAGAAAGGTACGATGTTCAGGAGCATGACAGAGTAATGTGTTTTGTTTCATTTATCACAAAGTGACCATGATATTTTCTGTTGCAATTACGAGTTTATGCAAATAGCAGCATGTGGAAAAATATTAACAGCAATGATGGATGTTTATCAAAATTTTTCCCATAATGCTTGTTGCTGTTCATCTAACTTTCCACTGAGGACTGATTCCTGTAACACAGGCAGATTTCAATGTTTCTATTGTATATGTGATCATCCTGAAGAGTAAGTGCCATCCAGACGATGTTAATACATTATTTATTATCATTTGTCAGCGTTCAGAACACATGCACACTAAACCAGTATTGCTAGCGCTGCACTTGTACAAAGAGAAATATTTTTACACAGCCTGATGTGCCTATTGTGAGAGGTACAGGTTGTATAAATACAAACCACGCCTTCGCTAAAGTCTCTCATGAAAGATTCCAGTCAGCTACATTGATTACATTATGTCAAACTTAGGCTCAGTAAAAATTTCACTTTCCACTTTTCTTCCATGGATTTCGCCTCTCCTATTTAAGAAAAAATGCATACACTTGAATTAATGATTTGATTTGAATTTTCATACTGAATCAGGAATCTGAGGTGTTTAATAACCCAAATACTGTCATCCATTATGTTGTCATACAGACATACATTACTCCAGTTGGTGTGCAGACTGTGTCAATATATACTCAATAGTGATTTCTTTACATCTGTTGTCAGAACTCAGGAATATCGACTTCCCACTGAAAAATCAACTGGAATTTCCCCGATTTTAGACTTCCCACTTGGAAAGCGGGAGAAACTCCGACTACCCCCAGTTGTAAGGCCAACTTCAATGTTACATGTAGCGCCTCCAAATCTAAACTGAACAACTAAAAAAATGGTGTTTGCTTATGGAAAATAAAGCTTGCAATATTTATAGGCGGTATTGCAAACATCTACTTAGGTATTGCTGGTGAAATCATGACTTCTTTGGCTATGTTAATAGGTTCGCCATTAACTTGGGTGCAACATCAACCCATCTCCAAGTTTCAAGTAAAGTGCCAGGCACACAATGGATAAATAAGAAGCAGAAGAAAAAAAATTATTACCATTTCTGAGGTCAGATGGCCCAACAACCACTGAAAGAACAGTTTTCTTGATCACTTCAGAATGAGAGGTCTGGGCTCATTACACCCACAAGGTTCCAGTATTCCAGAACATTACATGAAGACAAAATACAAACAGTTTTAGAAATGGCATTCACTGGTCATTAGCTGTGTGTGCCCTTATACTAACCATATGCCAGCGGGTTTATGAGAAAACACCTTTATGGAATTCCAGGTGAACCATGTTTTAATTCATGTAATCTTCTGTCTGCCTGTGCATTGTAATATCTTCAAGCAACTCTACACACCTGAAACAACATACACACACACGCACACGCGCACACGTTTGTAATCCCATTCCAACAACTTGACATGTACAGCGGCTGGTCTGTCTGCGGTTTTAGCAATACGGCCATCTAGACTGCAGTGCATCTCCAGCTCCCTTCTTTGGGCTGCCAACAAAAGAACCAACAGTGCTCAACATTGGCAGTTGGTAGGTGTGAAAACATCTGCAAAAACGATGAGGCAAAGACTTTTGCACGACAACCTGGTAATATGAAAAGCAGAAAATACGCCACTTTTTACTCTAAAAAAAGACAAAGACTGACGAAGGAACAAAGATGGCCAGCAGAAGAATGGTGCAAAGTTTTTTGTCATATGAATATGGTTTGTGATTGTTTGAGACATCTGGAAAATCATTTGTTGTGAGAATAAAAGAGTTCTGTGTCAGTGAAGAATCCTGATACAATGTTGAGTAGCCTCTTATGCAAGGAAGTGGAATTCTGCCTTCTGTAAATAGATGAGATATAAAAAAAAAACCTCATTAAAGTTGCATCAGAGTTTTCTGGTGAATCATCACAACAATTTATATGAAAAACCTAGCAAGGGTCCATTCACTCTAACACTTGCCTCATCCAATCTATCAGCACCCGTTCCTGAGTTGCTCTTGCAGATTATAGAAGGTTGCAGCAATCAGACTGTTGCTGTAATTTTGGTAAATTTTGAACCCATCAGTGGAATCTTCCAAGTTTACACAGCTGTGAAACAGCTGAATCACCCTTTACCCGTGGTTTAGTACGCACAAAGCAAACACAGCGCTCCATTCAGCAGCCGTGACTGAATTACTTTACTGCCCGGTAATTTAGTAAAGCTTCTGTCATTTTAAAACAAAAACAGAAAAAATAAACAGCTTTAAAGGGAATACATGTACATATTAAACGGTTATCACAACTAAAGAAAAAAAAAAGAACACCTAAAGAACTTCTGCAACTCAATAAACAGTAATTGGTTTGAATGTTTATGATAAAATCCATTGTTGAAAAATAGGGATTATGCAATGAAAAAAAAAAACATGTTAGGAGGACCCACTTTACAGCTTTTTACAACGGGATCTCAACTTGCTATCATCTCTGTCAGCGCTATAAGCTTTAAAATAACTTCTTAACAGTGACATTTGTTGTTACATGAATACCTACATAACTGGGCCTTTTGAGTGCATGTAAATGTCAGAAATGTGGAAGGTCATTATTATAAGCAACTAAATGGATTCTTGTAGGTTTTAATAAGAAGTACACCAACAGGTCACTTTAACTAAGTTTTGCACGTAGACATTCTTTATGCATTCAGGTTTGACATGCTGTGTTTGTTTAGCTGCACAGAAACATTTCAAAATGAATTCCTCTTTGACCTGTAATTAAACATACAGAGAAAAGGTCAGCTTAGGGAGCAAATGAGGATTATGATTATGTGCTACTGTTAAAAAAAAATCACAATTGCAGCATTTCCTTAAAATAAGAAAGAGTTGAAATCACACAGGAATAAGTTTTGTTTATGCAATAAGTCATTAAAAAAACATAGTGCACCATCATCTTTCAACCACTTCCTGCTGTCTTCTCCATCTTTTCCAGTAGTTGTTGTTGATCGCAACTCGCAAGATGCAAAAACAGTGTTTTTGCATCTTGTGTTGTATTGTATTGCATCTTGTATTGCATCAATACAATGATCAACATTGCAGTTTTGCAAAATACACTAATTTTGATTCAGCTTAAAACCACCTCATCCTAGCACAAAAACTTCTTATTAGAAATTGGCGTGTTTCCATTAAGTAAATGTATTTTTGTAATTTCATTTTGTGCAATTATATGGTCAATGTAAACGCAGCTACTGAAAATGGCAGAGTTTG
The DNA here is from genome assembly GCF_001443285.1 of Poecilia latipinna. Classification (NCBI taxonomy): domain Eukaryota; kingdom Metazoa; phylum Chordata; class Actinopteri; order Cyprinodontiformes; family Poeciliidae; genus Poecilia; species Poecilia latipinna. The sequence continues at coordinate 371,212 of NW_015112867.1, read as the reverse complement.
ACATCCTGGATCACAAAGTTAAATCCTGGTTAGTTAGAAAGTAATCAGTTCCCTCCATATATCAAATATTTTCACCAAGGCAACAGTCTGAGCCTGAAGTTGGCTGACAGTTGTAGAAGTTGCACAACTGTCATCATGTGATCTCAAATGTCAAATCAGCACATGTTCTGTCATGGTTTGCTGAGGGGTAACTTGCTTCTGACCTTCAGATTTGTGTACAGTGTCCTCCACAACTCCCACCACCCCCACCCCAACTCCCTCAGGATATTCATCAAGTGATGAGTGCACACAGCTGTTGGCAACCGTTTAAGAATCAGAAAAGCAATTAGCTTATCCTAAAAGTAGAAGCTTGAAGATCATCCAAATCTTTCAGCAAACATTTATTTTGGTTGATACACAGGCAACATGTACGAGATTTTATTAGCAACCCTAGACAACACAAGTTATTGCAGTGGCATTAGAGTCATAAGAATGACTGACCCCCTTCCAACAGAGATGACAATGTTTTTGAGTCTTAATTTTTCCATTTTAGTGTCTTGCTCAAAGGCACTGAGGAACAGGCACTGTGATTTCAGAGGGAAAGAAACTGCTGAACCTTTCAAAAATATTCTTACTGCTCGAATATTAGTTAGAAATGGAACTGTCCCCATATATAGACAGAGCTTGCAAGAACAGCCAAGCTAAGACTGGACTTCCTGTGGCAACTCAGGAAGTTCAAACCCTGCACAGGATCTGCTGGTCATCCATTATTCAGTCTGTCTTGTGTTTGTCCATCACTGTGTGGTTTGGCCCATCCACCAAACAGGATAAGACCAGACTGTCATGAGCAATCAGGTCTACAAAGAGCATCACTTCCCACCATTCAAGACTTTTACAGGTGTAGGCTCAGGAAAACACCCCTGCAAACCTTACACATTCTGGACACAAACTCTTTAAGGTTTTGTCTTCAGGTCAACACGACAAAGTGCTTTAAAAAAAAAAAAATCAGTACCAAAGAGATGGTTTCTTTTCCCAGGCTGGCTGTCGGATGAACACAACCCTTTATACCAAGTTCACAATGCAAGATTTTTATGCCACTTTTGGTCCCGAATTCCCCTTTCTGACATTCTTAAATATGCCTTGATTATCGGCAGGACTCTTACGATAATCCTAAGATATTCTAAAGAGAGTGATCTGGTCTGCTTGGGAGAACATCGGGGCCAAACCAATCTAAAATCCAGGATATTCAACATGTTGGATTGTCTTGGCCTGATATCACAGTGTGTGTGGTGTTCTCCAAGAACAAACAAGAACTCAGTCTGCTGAATATGACGTGCAGCCAATCAGACGTGCGCTTGGATGAGGTAGTTTTTCAACAATGATTTGATGTTTAGGCCTCTGTAAATTCCAAAGAGAAACAGCTGCATCTTCAGCTCCTGTAGGCACCATGTTCATCATAACACCCTGTCAACAAAATTTGCTATGCCACGCTGAACAGCCACGTAGTGCCAGAGTCAGAATCTTTCTGTGGTTTATGGATTTAATTGCCTTGATTGGCCACACCTGCAACAATGTGCATCTGGAATGGATGCCTGATGAAATGTAGGGCGTTTATGGCCTTACTACTGGAATTCATAATATTTGCTTATGCTTCTGTACTTCCTAACAGGCAGTAGTGTTAATCTTTAATTGCAAAAGGTACATCAGAGCTGGCTTTTGTGAAAAAAAACAAACAAAAAAAAACGTTAGTTTTAGAGATTCTTAAAAAAATTTTCTACTGTGAGCATGCCTTGGCATTTCTGAGGAAATTCACTCAGTGTATGTATGTGTGTGTGTGTGTGTGTGTGTAGGTGTGTGCATGTGTGCGTGTGTGACATCTACAAGCCTGAAACTGCCAAACTGCCAGGGGCTCACTGAGTTAATTAGAGCCAAATGACATTCTGAGACATTAAAGTTAGCAGGAAATGCACTTCTGTAAACAGCAAGAGGAACTAGAGGAGATCTCTTTGATTTGCATACAGGACTTCTTTCCGTTTTAGTTTTGTGGATGTTCCACGAAAGACTCCAGTTTGTTTCCTTGTCATTCAGACATTCTCCAGAGTTTTGTTAATGACTGCCCTGCAGCTTCTTCCTGCCTGAATGTCCAACTCTGTATAAAGTGGGTGTTCGAACATGCTTCGTGATGTTCTTAAAGACAAAACAATCTTACGTATTTTTATGTGTTTCGTTGTGTGGCAAATTTATGCACTCTGCTCCCTGTTTTTTTTCTTCCTCCCTCCACAATAAAAGTTAGAC